>NW_021703782.1:2424836-2472181 GCF_005190385.1 Monodon monoceros
GAGGGGAGGGGAGGGGGAGGGGAAGGGAGGGGGTTGTTATATATGAACTTCATGGTAACCACAAACCAAACATATAATAGATAGATATACAAAAAAGAGAAAGGCATCCAAACATAACACTAAAGATAGCCATCAAGGGAATTCCCTGGCAGTCCAGTGGTCAGGACTCGGCACCTTCACTGCCATGGGCCCAGGTTCGATCCCTGGTCAGGGAAGTAAGATTGCACAAGGCACACTGTGCAGCCATCAAATCACAAGGGAAGAGAGCAAATGAAAAAAAAAAAAAGAACTTAAAAAAGAATGAGAAAACAATTAACAAAAGAGCAATAAGTACACACCTATCAATAATTACTGTAAATGTAAATGGACTAAATGCTCCAATCAAAAGACACAGCATGTATGCTGCCTTACAAGAGACTCACTTCAGAGTTAAGACACACACAGACTGAAAGTGAAAGGGTGAAAAAAGGTATTCTATGCAAAGGGAAACGGAAAGAAAGCTGGGGTAGCAATACTTATAGCAGACAACAGACTCTAAAACAAAGACTGTAACAAGAGACAAAGAATAACAATAGACAATGATAAAGGGATCAATCTAACAAGATATAACAATTGTCAATATATATGCACCCAACACAGGAGCACCTAAATACCTAAATCAAATACTAACAAACATAAAGGAAGAAACTGACAGAAACACAATAACAGTAGGCAAATTTAACACCCCACTTACATCAATGGACAGATTACCCAGACAGAAAATCAATAAGGAAACAATGGCCTTAAATGACACATTAGATCACATGGACTTAAGAGATATATATAGAATGTTCTATCCAAAAGCAGAACACACATTCTTCAAGCACACATTGAACATTCTCCAAGATACATCATATGCTAGGCCACAAAACAAGTCTCAATAAATTTAAGAAGAGTGAAATCATATCAAGCATCTTTTCTGATCACAACAGAGATTAGAAATCAATTACAAGAAAAAAACTGCAAAAAATAAAAAATGCAGATATGTTACTAAACAACAAATACATCACTAAAGAAATTGAACATGAAATCAAAAAATACCTGGAGACAAATGAAAACAAAAACACAATGATCCAAAATCCATGAGACACAGCAAAAGCAGTTCTAAGAGGGAAGTTTATAGCAATACAAGACTATCTCAGGAAACAAGAAATCTCAAATAAACCATCTAACCTTACACCAAAAGGAACTATGAAAAGAACAAAACCCAAAGTTAGTAAAAGGAAAAAACAGAGTTCACAGCAGAAATAAATGAAATAGAGACTAAAAAAAATAGAAAAGATAAATGAAACTAAGAGTTGGATCTTTGAAAAAATAAAGAAAATTGCTAAACCTCTAGCCAGACTTATGAATAGAGAGAAGAATATATAAAATCTGAAATGAAAGAGAAGTTACAATGATACCACAGAAATACAAAAGATCATAAGTGATTACTATACATAATTTTATACCAATAAAATAGACAACCTAAAAGAAATGGATAAATTTCTAGAAACATACAACCTCCCAAGACTGAAACAGGAAGGAAAAAAAGTATGAAAAGACTGCTCACCAATAATTAAATTGAATCACTAATCAAAAAACTCCCAACAAACAGAAGTCCACAACCAGGCAGCTTCAAAGGTGAATTCTACAACACACTTAAGAAAGAGTTAACACCTATCCTTCTCAAGCTAGTCAAAGAAAACTGAAGAGGAAGGAACACTTATGAACTCATTCTACAAGGCCGACATCACCTGATACCAAAACCAGACAAAGATACCACAAAAAAAGGAAAATATCACTTTAAGAGTCAATATCACTGATGAACACAGATGCAAAAATCCTCAACAAAATATAAGCAAACCAAATTCAACAATACATTAAAAGAATCATATACCATGATCAGGTGGGATTTAACTCAGGGATTTAAGGCTGGTGAGATATCTGCCAATCAACCAATGTGATACACCATATGAAAAAAACCTGAAGAATAAAAACCATAGGATCATCGCAGTAGATGAAGAAAAAGCTTTTGACAGGATTCAACATCCATCTATAAAAACTCTCAGCAAAATGGGTATAGAGGGAACATACCTCAACATAATAGAAGTCATACATGAACCTACAGCCAACAGCATACTCAACGGTGAAAAGCTGAAAGGATTTTCTTTATGATCAGGAACAAGACAAGGATGCCAAATATTGCCATTTTCATTCGACATAGTATTGGAAGTCAAATCAAAGCAACTGGTAGCTTTGCTAGCCAAAACAATCATACAAGAAGAAGAAATAAAAGGAATCCAAGTTGGAAAGGAAGAAGTAAAACTATCACTGTTCGCATATGACATGATACTAGAAATACCTGATATATAGAAAATCCTACAGATACCACCAAAAAGCTATTAAAACTAATAAATGAATTGAGTAAAGGTGCAGGATACAAAATTAATATACGGAAATCTGTTGCATTTCTATACACTAACAATGAACTATCAGAGAAATTAAGAAAAAAATCTCATTTACAACTGTGGCAAAAAGAATAAAATACCTAGGAATAAATATGACTAAGGAGGTATCAATAAAAGACCTGTATTTAGAAAACTATGACAATGATGAAAGAAACTGAAGATGACACAAATGGAAAGATATGCTGTGCGCAGGGATTGGAAGACTCAATATGGTAAAAATGACCATCCTCCCCAAGGGAATCTACAGATTCAATACAGTCCCTATCAAAATACCAATGGCATTTTTCAAAGAACTAGAACAAATAATTCTAAAATTTGTATGGAAATATAAAAGGCCCAAAATAGCCAAAACAATCTTGAAAAAGAAGAACAAAGTTGGAGGTATCACACTCCCTGATTTCAAACTATACTACAAAGCCACAGTAATCAAAACAGTACGGTACTGGCACAAAAACGGACACACAGATCAACTGAAGAGACTAGAGAGCCCAGAAATACATCCACACTAATATGGGCAAATTAATCTAAGACAAAGGAGGCAAGACTATACAACAGGGAAAAGTCAGCCTCTTCAATAAAGGTTGTTGGGAAAACTTGACAGCCACATGCAAAAGAATCAAACTGGACTACTTTCTCATACCATATACAAAAATAAACTCAAAATGAATTAAAGACTTAAATGTAAGACCTCAAACCATAAAACTCCTAGAAGAAAACATATGCAGTATACTCTTTGAAATCTTAGCATTATTTTTTTAGATACCTCTCCTCAGGCAAGGAAAATGGAAGCAAAAAAAAAAAACATTTGGAACTACATCAAACTAAAAAACTTGCATAGCAAAGGAAACTATCCACAAAACAATAAGGCAGTCTACTGAACGGGAGAAGGTATTTGCAAACATTATACTTTATAAGGAGTTAATATCCAAAATATACAGAGAACTCATACAACTCAACATCAAAAAAAAAAAACCATTAAAAAGTGGGTTGACTCTTAATAAACACTTTTCCAAAGAAAACCTACAGATGGCCAACACACACGCGAAAAGATACCCAACTTCACTAATCATCAGGGAAATGCAAATCAAAACCACAGTGAGATATCACGTCACTCCTGTCAGAATGGCTATTATCAAAAAGACAACCAAAAAAGGGTGTTGGAGAGGATGTAGTGAAAAGGGAATCTTCATGCACTCTCAGTGGAAATGTAAGTTGCTGCAGATACTCTGGAAAACAGTATGAAGGTTCCTCAAATAATTAAAAATAGAACTACCACATAATCCAGCAATGCCACTTCCGGGCATTTGTCTGAAGAAACCAAAAACACTAATTAAAAAAGATATGTGCACCCCAATGCAGCATTATTTAAAACAGCCAAGACATGGAAGCACCCGAATTGTCCATCAATAGATGAATGGATAAAGAAGACTTGGTATATATATATATACAATGTACTATTACTCAGTCATAAAAAAGAATGAGGTGATTCCTTGGTGGTCCAGTGGTTAGGGCTTAGCGCTTTCACTGCCGGGGCCCGGGTTCAATCTCTGGTTGGGGAAGATTTTGCAAGCCGCGTGGCATAGCCAAAAAAAAAAAAAAAAAAGAGAGAGAGAAAATGAAATCTGCTATTTGCAATAACATGGACATTACGTTAAGTGAAGAAAGTCAGATAGAGAAGGACAAATACTGTATGATTTCACCTATACATGAAATATATAAAAGAAAACAAATGAAGAAATGTAACAAAAGAGAAACAGATTCATAGATACAGGGAACAAACTGGTGGTTGCTAGAGGGGTGGCGGTGGGGGATGAGTGAAATAGGTTAGGGAGACTAAGAGGTACAAACTTCCAGTTACAAAACAAATAAGTCATGAAGATGTAATGTACAACATAGGGAATACAGTCAATAGCACTGTAATAACTTTATATGGTGACAGATTGTAACTAGACTTATGGTGGCCACTTTGTAATGTATAAAAAAATTGAATCTTTATATTGCACACCTGAAACTAATATAATATTGTAAGTCAACTATACTTCGATAAAAAATAAAGTATAAATAAATAATTTGAAAAATAGTGATTCACATAACTTGCTCTTTTCTATCTCCATTCCATAGCACGCAGGCTTTCTGTGTATGATTCCCTTCTAGGAGAAAATGAGCTTGTCATGAAGACTATATTACCATTTCTATGACAGTTTACCATATCTCTCATTGTAAGTGAACAAATTCATGTTCTTATTTCACCCATTAATACTAAATTTAATTTTATTTTGCCTCTAATATATTGATCCAGTCTCCTTAAATGACAAAATTCGTATCCTGGGCTTCTAAGACTCAAAGGCCACAACTTTGCCTGTGGTAAATCAATGGAATAATCATGCTTAATAGAAATTTGTGGGAAAGAGCCTTCTTCTACCTCAGGAAACTTTTCTACTTCAAACTTTCTGTAAGAAATGACATGTTTTTTTAGCAGCTGTAAGAGAAACAAGAAATTAACTATTATGACAGCACTACAGCATCGCTAGTGAGTTAAAGAAGAAAAGTCACTCCAAACATATTTTCAAGCCCAAGTTTGGTCAACCGGCATAATATAATAGCTCTCTGAGCACCAGCCAGAATTTAATGATTTCTCCAGGACATGATATCACATTACTATGCTGTTTAGAAAAAATATAAACTTATCTTAGAAAACTAAATTTCATAAATCAAATTACATTAAATAGGGCTTCCCTGGTGGCGCAGTGGTTGAGAGTCCGCCTGCTGATGCAGGGGACACGGGCTCGTGCCCCGGTCCGGGAAGATCCCACATGCCGCGGAGCGGCTAGGCCCGTGAGCCATGGCCGCTGACCCTGCGCGTCCGGAGCCTGTGCTCCGCAATGGGTGAGGCCGCAGCAGTGAGAGGCCCGCGTACCGCAAAAAAAAAAAAAATTACATTAAATAGTAAGCGTACAATGAGACTACTTCACAACCATCATTACTATGTGACTTTTGCCAAGAAAAAAACCACAATTAGTCCATTTGGCCCTCCCCCAACCAATTCCTTTCGAGGGACCGCACTAACAAGATGGAGGCCCCGAGGGTCCTAGCACTGCAGTCCGCTGCCCACCACAGGACTACAGTGTGTTCTGGCACCTCAGGAAAGTGGAGGAGATCTACTGCCCCGGAAATGAAGAAAGACGGCTCTCACTGCCACCAAATAGCGTCCAGTGCAGACAGCTTTCTGGACGATGAAAGGCATGGTAGGTGAGTTGCAGAGCAACCAACAGCCCCTCCTATTCTGCAGAGTCTACACTTGACTAGTATCGGACGCCAGACGAAGTGAAGGGGAAAACACGGCAAGATAGGTAATTTCAGCGTCTTAAAGCATATGTAACTGGGGTACTTACTTCCTAGTCAGGAGACTTCTCAGCTGAATAACAACTCTAGAAGATTTTTAAACCAAAGGAAATAAAAGGTAACAACAAAATGTACTACAGGCTTACACATCCAAAATAGTCGTAACATGTAACTGAAGAAGCACACGGATCCTGTTCTAATTTCATTACTGTAATAAACCCAAATTATAAACAAATATTTGTCCTTTCTATGCTTCAGCTTCCAAAGTCAGAGGGAAATCGCATACCAACTTGACAGTATCTTAAGGTCTCTAACAATGACATGAATTTAATCCCTGTAATACATATGTGATACTGAAGATATTCAAAGTATAAAATTAGAGATTTTTTTTGATATTTAAGATTTCCAAGAGTCTTGTGATATAACAAACAAAGCAATGGATTCAGAAGAGGAAAGTTACGTGACCAAAAGCAAACCACCCGACTTCCCTGGGTCTTAGTTTCTTCATCTAAAAACACTAAAGATTTAAATATAATACTATCCTAAGGGCCCTACGAATTCTAAGTCTGTGACTCAAGGAGAAAAAAATTTTAAAGTAGGTCAGAAAGTAGAAAACTTCAACAATTTTAAATTGCACTATTAGTCACAAAGAGTAGGAATGGCAGAGAGATGGCCAAAGCCTTTCGTTCAGAAAAATCAAAAGATGCCCCAAATCTTTAGCCTAAATCTTTAAAAAGTCAAAAAATAAACTGCAACTTACAATTTAAGATACCAGACTGAACATACATATTTACCTCTGCTTCTTCCCTAAACCCAGCTAACACAGCTTGAAAGGATCAGAAAGGCAGAAGAGGAGAGACAGCAATGGCAATAAAATTCTGGAAGCTGACAAACACAAGAGCAAGCAGCAACTGACTCAGGAAACTAGAGAAAGCTGTGTCCTCAGCCACGAGTGGGGAGGAAGTCACTTCCACTACAGACTAGCTCAATAACTGGTGGAGACTTCGTAAGAAGCTGTCAGACACACAGCTCCTCCATCCCCTCTCCCAGTCAGGCGACCACCCCTCCCATCTTGGCAGCAGGCGAGAGATGTCTCCAGATTAGGAACACCCATCACAGCTGAGAATGGAAATACCGTCTGGGAGACTGAATGAAAGCTGACATAATGAACGGTGAGACTGTTCCGGACCACGATGGTGCGCTTGTACCAGACCACCCTGCCTCCAAAAACATTCACGAACCCTGAGTAAAATATATAAAAGAACAGAAAGAAATTCACTGAGAGGTGGGAATATCCTAGTGAGTCCCACATTACCCCAGCCTTTTCCCTGAAGACATTTTCCAAACTGTGGCACAGCAGAATGGAGCTTGAGTAGAAAGCAGCAGTCTTATGGGCTGAGGACAGAGAGATCAGAGTTTAGGGCTGCCAAAATCCTGGGGAGGAGGAGAAGGAACAGGAGGCCAAAAATGTGCACGTAAATTCCTCTCCTGTCAGTCAGCCCACTCCTAAATTGTGCAGATACAGGGCAAGACTAAATCAGACTAGTCCTAACGACAGAAACAGACTCACGAACAACTCAAATACAGAGCTATCAGCAGGGGACTTCAAATAACCTTGATTAATAAGTTCAAGAAAATAAGAGGAAACGATGGACAAAAGTGATTTTTTAAAAGATGGAGAACTTCAACAAAGAACTGAAATTTATTTTTAAAAACTAAATGAACTTCTAGAACTAAAATATAAAATATCTGGAATTAAGAACTCATTACATGGGTTTTACAGCAGGCAGCATACAGCAGGATTAGTAATCTGGAAAATAAACCAGCAGAATATATTCAACAAAAGAACAGAGAGAAAAAATGAAGAAAAAACAAAAAGACATGCCCAGAAGGAAGGAAGGAAGAAAAGGAAAGGAAGTTTCAATATTCGAAAGATTTTAATTCTTAATCTCTAAATTTAATGCTTCCCTAGTAAAAACACAAACTCTGGGGGTGAGGATGATCAGACGAGCTGATTTTTAAAGTTAATGTGAAAAAAAGAAGAAAGAATAGCCAGAGATACTGAAAAAAAAAAAAGCAATGAAGGAAGAGTTGTTCTACTTGATATCAAGACACATTATAAAGCAGTAATAATTATGAACTAGACAGGTAAATCATAGAAAGTCCAGAAATATACAAAAAAAATTTTTTTAATTTGGTAGATGACCATCATGACATTTTAAATCAGTAAGGAAAAGATGGATTTTGAAATAAATAGTTTTCAGACAACTAGGTAGCCATATGGAAAAAAAATTAATCCATTTTCTTTGCTTTACACCAACACAAATTTCAGACGATAAAATACGTAAATGTCCATCGAATTTTTCTATACGGCATCACTCTTTTCAAGTATGTCAACTACGCTCCAGAAAAAATATCTTAGCCTCTAGTCAAGTTAGACATCTTTCCTCACTTTTTACTAAGAACACCTTTAAGCCATAAATAAATGTTTGACATAATAAAATTTTGTGCACCGAATGAGAAAAATGTCAGAGTATATGAATGAAAAGCTGTATTCCCACCAATCTGGAACATTAAGCCTCTGCAGCTGCTTCAGCTATTTGATGCACAAGCAAGTTGTCCTGAAGGGAAACACTGGTAAAGAAGTGTCAACAGATTTCAGGAAGCCCTCAGAGTACTGTCTGCAACCAGGATCTACACATATAGTTCTCCCCAAATAATGAATACCATTTTGGGTTATGGGAGAGGCTCGGTTTAACTCCTCAATGAGGAAAGGCCCTGTCTTACTTCGCATAATTCAAAAAAGGAGAAAGCAAAAGCGGGATTCCTAATACAGAGTTTTTCCAAAATATTTGTTGTTCTTCTCTGCAAGTCTATTCCTCTCTGTAAGACTCTTCAGACAACAATTAACAGCTTCCCTAGTGAAAGTACCAACATGTAAATAAAGAGTTTACATTCATGAAATGGATATATTCAAGTCCAGGGGATTAGACAGAGGAAAATATACCTGGAGTACAACGTCAATGCATTATTAAAATGACCTCAAAAGAACTCCTGTGGCCAAGTTCCATAACCTTTACTAAACTCCCAGTGGTGACTCTTAACGTGCAAAAACCTGTTTTCCCACAAAACAGGCTCCTTACCTCTCACCAAAAACAAGCGGGCAACGTTAAAACAGATCTGCAGACGCTCTAATTTCAGACAAATCTAAATCAGAAACAAAGAACTACTTCTCTCCATATCTGGCTTCCCTCCATCATCTCTGCAATACTGCTGCATCATAAGAAAAGGCCATTATTAGCATATACTGGATATTACTTTTAATCCTTCATAATTATTTCTGATGTAACTTACCCTGGCAATACAAAAATTTCTGCTTCTTGGGGGGCGGATCTTACATTAGAGAACAAAAATCAGGCCCGCATAAAAAAAAAGAGTTGTGATGAACTCTACAAGTCCTAGAACTTTCAATGCCTTGAATGAACAAATTGTTGAATCAAACTATGGAAAGTGAAATATAAGATTATGGGCCAGCCAGTTAACTGCTACTCATTTTCTAGTTAAAAGGTATACGTAAAGATCGCAGACAAGATATAAGCAACGTAAATGACTTCTTACTCATACCAACGCTTCTATTCTTATTTTAATTCCATGATCACTATCGCTTTTTAAATAATGTCCAAAGGGTACTGAGTAACACACACGGTTCCTTGGAGAACTCCCATCTTGACGAGGTGCGGCTACTGGTGCTATTTTCCGCGCACTTCAGGGAGGACCCCGCAGCCTCTACCTCGGAAGTCGAGGCAAGCTCTCCCGTTTCCCGAGCGACCCCACCATCGCGCACGTCACACCGCCCCGAGCGCAGCTCACCTCAGGACCCAGGCCGTGGGCGGGCACCGTCCGGGGGTCGCCGCCTTCCCGCGGGGCTCAGCGAGCCCGAGGCACCCCCCCGCGGTCCAGAAAGGGCATTGGGCCGCAGCCCGCGCCACCCCGGCCAACGCCCCGGGACACGGGTCTGCGCCGCCGGACGAAACAAACCGGTTTCCGAGCCCCCTGCAACGGCTGCAGTGGGGTGGGGTGTTCCCCGGGCGCCGCCCCCCAACTTCTCAGAGGCGGCTGCCGGCGGCCTCGCGGGCCGGGCGCATTGGGGCTGGGTGCTCCCTGCCGGTTCGTCCCCCAGCCTCGCCACGCGGGCGCTGGCTACCCGGCAACGCGGAGATGCGCTCCGGGTTCAGGCTCAGGACTCCACAAGCGGCGCCCCAAATCCCGGAGCCAGGGCAGAGGGTGGGGCGTCCCTGGCGCGGGCGTGTGACGTCAGCGCGCCGAAGCCGGCGCGGAGCGGGGGTGGCCGGGAAGGGCAGGCGGGGACGGGGGCGGGCTCTTTAGGCGCGGGAGGAGAAGAGAGGAGGAAAGGGAGACCAGAGCGTCCGTCACTCACAGGAGCGAGGCCCGGCGGCCGACAGAACCCGCTGAAGCTGGTGTGGAGTAAAGCCTGTGATAAATCCGTCCCGCACATACCGCAAAAGGGATTTTTTTTTTAAACTTGAGGGCCATTTCTTAGGGATGCCATATTTTTAAACTAAATTTGCTTTAAAAAGCAAGACAAGTGAAGTCAAATACTGTATGATATCACTTACATGTGGAATCTAAAAAATAATATAAACTAGTGAATGTAACAAAAAGTCAGCTATAATCCAACAAATTTTTTTTTCTTCCTTTATATAAATTTATTATTTTCGGCTGCGTTGGGTCTTCATTGCTGCACGCAGGCTTTCTCAAATTGTGGCGAGCAGGAGTACTCTTCATTGCAGTGCCTGGGGCTTCTCATTGTGTTGACCCCTCTCGTTGTGGTGCGTGGGCCTCCGCAGTTGTGACACAAGGGCTCAGCAGTTGTGACACACGGGCTCAGTAGTTGTGGCTTGCAGGCTCTAGAACACAGGCTCAGTAGTTGTGGCTCACGGGCTCTACAGCATAGGCTCAGTAGTTGTGGCGCATGGGCTTAGTTGCTCCGCAGCATGTGGGATCTTCCCGGACTAGGGCTCGAACCTGTGTCCCCTGCATTGGCAAGTGGATCCTCAACCACTGCCCACCAGGGAAGCCCTCTAATAAATACTTTAAAAAACAAAACAAACAAACGAAAAACAGCAAGAAGGAAACAGACTCACAGATATAGAAAGCAAACTAGTAGTTACCAGTGGGGAGAGGGAAGGAGGGAGGAGCACGATGGGGTATGGGATTGAGGTACAACTACTATGTATAAAATAAATGATAAAGGATATATTATACAGCACAGGGAAATATAGCCATTATTTTGTAATAACTGTAAATGAAGTATAACCTGTAAAAATATTGAATCACTGTGTTGTACACCTGAAACTTAAGTAATATTGTACATTGACTGCACCTCAATAAATAAATAAACAGAATGTTTTTTAAAAGCAAGCCTATTCCTAGTATATTCTGGATGATTAAAGCAAGAAAGTATTTTTAAGTCTTGAAATTTTTTTTTAGTATAACTTGGTTTAAAGAGAAAAAAATCAAAACAAAAAACAAATAAACAAAATGTGGTTCTACACCTTTACATCTATCGGGTGTACGCATTACTCGCTGGTATATTGAAAGGGTTAGTGGTCTGAGTACCTTTCTTCATTGCAGGCTTGCAGGCTGCAGATAGAGACAGACTTTGTGTAATAAGGAATCAGGTGCGGTGTAGTCCTTCAGCTAAATTGCCTTCCCTAGAGTAAAGCCGAGATACTGGAGAATCCAAACTTGAAGCTGAAGGAGGACAGTGGTCTAGCCACCTTAGTTACTCCCCAGGTTGTAGTACCTGTTTGTATGTCTTGTGTGTAGCACGGCAGAGATACCACAGATTCTGCCAGAGACCTCAGATGTAAATGATTCAGACCTTGGCTTCAAAGAAATCTGCTTCCTTCCCCCTCATGCCCTCCCAAACACACCAGCGCCTAAAACCTCTCGGGTTCTCCTGCCAGTCTGGTTTAGTCCTGCTTTATAAGAAGTACTTTATTGCTAGCGTGGAAATTGAACGTTTTTGGCTTCTTTGCCAGAAGATGGCACTGCAAGTCATCCAACCTGGCAAGCTGGGGCAATCTGCTTTGGTATATCTCCTCTCTTCAATCTCCAAGCAAAAGACTTGTTTCCCTCATTTCCCGACTCCTAGGCTAACCTTCTGTGACCCCTCCCACCCCCAGTCAGTAGGAATTTTGGTGTCTGAATGCACAAGAACGCCAGTTCTACCCACACCCCTTTGTACAGCAAAGCAACATGAAAACATTGCCAATTGCTAATCTAAGTAAACTCTTTGCTGCTTTCATGAAGAATGATTAGTCAGATCCTTCTTTAGGCTCCTGTCATAAACTGTTGGTGGGAACATAAATTGCTCTAGTCTTTGCAGAAGGCATGCCAGCTATATGCATATCCTTGACAGCAAGTTCACTTCTAAGACAAGAGGGCAAATATATATATATATATATATATATATATATATATATATATATACAAGGTAACCATCATTGTTTATAATCAGAAAAACTAAAAACAATGTAAATGTCTAACAATAAGGAATTGACTGAATACATTCCAATATATCCAAACAATGGAGTATTCTGAAAACATTAAAAAGGGTTATTGGGATCTATTTGTACTGACACAAAAGATGCCCCTGACATACTGCTGAGTAAATAATGCAGTTTACTCTTAACTGTAACAGAGCAAAGGGCCAGTGCCCAAGGCGTAGAAAGCCAAACTCCCACAGCGATAGCAGGAGTTTGCAGCAAAGTAAGGGTTTATTGCAGAGATCCAAGCAAGGGGGTGGGAGACAATCCGCAGATCCACTCCCCCTTGAAATACAAGTTCTGTGTGTGTGTTTGTTTGTTTGTTTGTTTAAAGGGGAAAAACAGAAGCTGGGGTTAATCATTGTCTTGTCACATTTCTTAATCGAAAATCAGGAGTCAGGATGTCTCTGGATTATGATTATCTGGCCAGGTGTTCCATGGCTGGGGGGTCTGTGAGCTCATCTTGCCCTGTTAATGATATCTATAATAGCAATTTTAGTACTTTAACAATGTTAACAACAACAACAATTTTAGTCATCTGATTCTGGTTGATGAGTGTTCAGTGAGCATAGGATTGAGGTCAGAGGGAACAAGAAAAGGAATAAAATTTTGGATGGAGAGATGAATCATAAACTTGGTAAGGGAACTTGGTTTTAGGGGGACTCAGTTTCATAACCTGAGTTAAAAGGATTACCTGATTATTTCTCTTTCTAGTTTATATACTTTGGTAATATTTTTTTCTTTTTACAACAAGAGTGTGTTTAGGTTCCTTTGATTCTTTTTATTTAAGTATTTTATTGGATTTTTCTTTCAAACAAAAGTCTGTTCCTTGCAAAAACCCAATAACACAAACATGCATACATAAGGTCCATATGCAGTCTGTTTCCAGAGCTCACCCTGTGCTCACTCCCCCAGGAAACCACTGTTAACAGTTTCACATATATAATCTACATTTTTCTCTAAGCTCATAAAAACATACATGAGCTTATATTCATATATATTAGTTTTAATCTTTTAAAATGAGATTATAGTATATACATTATTTTGCCACCTGAATTTTTTTAAGAGTAAATCATGAACATTTCTGCAGAGATCAATTAATCAATACTCCATGAGATAAATGTACTGAAACCTATTTCATTAGATCCCACTCAACAGACATAGAGATGGTCTCCACTGGTATTATTATTTCTGAAAGATAGAAAAGAGGGTTTGCTGGGTCAAAAAGCATGCTTTTTTTTTTTTTCTTTTTTCACTTGAATAGGTACTCCTGTGCTTTGGTTATATATTTCTGTGTAACAAACCACCCTAAAACTTAGTGGCCTAAAACAACAACGATTTATTATTTCTCACACTCCTGAGGCCAGGAAGTCAAGCAGGGGTCTGCTGGGTGGTGCTTTTGCTCCCTGTGGCCCCGGCTAGAGTTGCTGATATGTTTTATGGCATCTTTGACCATACAGAAATTTGTCAATTTGTTTGTGGTCAAACTTATCGGTCTTTTTCTTTGTCACTTAGGTTCCTCATCTTGCCAAGCAAATGTTCCTTCACCCCAGAATTATCTAAATAATCTCAATGTTCTTGGATTTTAATTGTCTAATGAATTAAATGCACCTGAAATTTATTTTTATATATAAGTAACATAGGGAGAATAACTTGGTTTTCTTTTGGAGGAAAGCTAGTTATGCCAAAATCATTTGTTAAATGTGATTTTCTTTTCGACTGATTTGAAACGTAAACTTTACCATACACTACATTTCCTATTTATACCAGTGTCTATTTATGGATTTCTCTTCCATTTACCTATTAATTTCTTACTCAATGTGTCCATTTTAAAAAGAATAGGTTTGTTTTGGGACTTCCCTGGTGGCCCAGTGGCTAAGACTCCACCCTCCCAATGCAGGGGGCCCCAGTTTGATACCTGGTCAGGGAACTAGATCCCACATGCCACAACTAAGAGTTCACATGCTGCAACTAAAAGATCCCACATGTCGCAACTAAAGATCCTGCACAGGGCAATGAAGATCCTGTGTGCCACAACTAAGATGCAGTGCAGCTAAATAAATAAATACGTGTGTGTATATATATATATTTTAAAAAGAATAAGTTTGTTTTAGTAATCAAGAAATTCTGTAAACAATGTTACCATACCAAACTTGGGTCCACCCTTCCTCGCTCAGTAAAGCCAATCTACTGACAGCAGGTTGTGAGGAAGGAAAGTGCAGTGTTCATTACAAGGTACCAAGCAAGGAGAATGGGCAGCTCATGCTCCAAACACCCGAATTCCCTGATGACTTTCACAGAAGGGTTTTGAAAGGCTGGGGAAGGGTCACAGAGTGCATGATCAGCTAGTGTACAATTCTCTGATTGGTTGATGATGAGCTGACAGGGTGATATTCCAGGAAACTCAATTACCAGTTTTCTGGCTCCAAGCAGTCTGGGGTCTATGTGCTGGTGGTCAGCATGCAGTTAACTTCTTCCACCTGGTGGGGGCTTCAGTATCTGCAGAACAACTCAAGGATATGGCTCAGGATATTATCTACAGCCCTTGAGGAGGAAATAAATGTCCTTGAATTTGTTTTATGGCTACACTCTTATTATTCCATCTTGCTTGATAATTTTCCTTTGTTTATGTATTTTCTCAATTTTCTGATTATATTTGCTCTTTGGAACCTGGAGAAGGCCTAAGAGGCTAAAGCTTTTCTAAAAACAACAGGCAGGGGACATGCGGGGGAGAGAGGGGTCTGTCCCCAGGGAAGATCCCACAGGACCCTGCTTGGTTTCAACCATATTTCCATTTGAAAAAAAAAAGAAATGCCAACACTAAAATAATTTTTTTTTCAGGCCTCACTGCATAGCTTGTGAGATCTTAGTTCCCCGACCAGGCACTGAACTGGGCCACAGCAAGTGGACGCACCGAGCGAGTCCTATCCTCTGGACTGCCAGGGAATTCCTAAATTAATTTTTTAAATTATGATAATTAAACAGACTTCTATCCTAAATATGGTTATAAAATTATACTTGTGGACCTCTTTTCTGGTAGAAAAAAAAAGAAAATTCCTTAAACCTTTATTCATAGCAGTATATAACATGGCAAGCAGAAAGGGACTATTACTGAAGTGCTCTTCTACTGAGGTTTTTCAGAAATATACCCTGTCATTCATTCACAGTAAATTGAGTGCCATGCTGGGTGATGGGGACAGACATATTCAGGGCTGGGTATTGTGGTTTGTTCTTTCCAGAAAGCAGGCAGCAATGAGACAAACTGGAGGATAACAAATTAGAGCAGGTGGTTGGCAGTCCACTTACACTGAGTGTTTTCCCTCTGTGAAGTTATAAAAAGGCCATGTGTTTGTGTAGCTTTATGTATGTGATCAAACTATCCTGACACACAAGTCATCTTTTGTGATTGGGGAAGAGAAAGACCTAAAACCTTAAATAGGAGGAAACACATGCTCTAAAATCCAGACCTCTTGAAAACATGTAATATTCAAATGCAAGAGGAAAACAACTCAGTGTCTGTGCACTCCATCTTTTTATATTCTAAGAGGAGAGCTTTTAGCTTTAAGCCACACTCCTGAAAGCCTACTCTGGCCTTATGCTAGATGTACAGTTTAAACTAACCAGTAGCTGCAGGGAGCTTGGATGGAAACTGCGGCAGCCTGGTGCATTTCTGGATCTTAATCTGGTAGGTCTAGCTTGATATGCAAAGATAAAACATTATCTAGTCAGGTCTTAAATTTCAGGCTTTCTGGGCTGGGTCACCACAAGAGCTCACATGAGAAGGAGGAGCTCTGTTGGAGAAGGAAGATCACAATTTATTTCCAGGAAGGATAAAGCAAAACAGTGAGCCCTGAGCTGGGTAGAGCCTGACACAGGAGTCTCACCATGAGACTGAACTGGGGACGGGCTTGGATGAATAGCTCAGAGTATATCAAATTCCAGGGAGGATTAGATAGGAGATCTATAGGAGAGAATCATGAAACTGGAAGATTCTCAGCGCTGTCAAAGCTTTCAAAATGTAATCAAGGAGGTTCCAGCCTGTCTGACCAAGACTGACTATCTTGAGGGAATCTTCACATGGTGGAGCCGTTACTGAGATAAACCTTTGGAGGAAACATGAACGCCACCACAAGTTACTGCACTCTGTGGGAACCTGGTTCATTCGCGTTGTGCCCCTGGAGTGGAATCCAAGTGGAAAGATCGGCATGATGGTTGAGGTCTATGGATACTCCTATACCACCAGAGACCTCTTGGCCCCAGGTATTATCAATCAGGGAGAGCTCTCCCAGAGATCTGCATCTCAATGCTAACACGCAGCTCCACTCAATGACCAACAAGCTCCAGTGCTGGATACCCCATGCCAAACAACTAGCAAGACAGGAACACAATGCCACCCATTAGCAGAGAAGCTGCCTAAAATCATAATAAGCTCACAGACACCACAAAACACACCACCAGATGCGGTCCTGCCCACCAAAAAGACAAGATCCAGCCTCATCCACCAGAACACAGGCACTAGTCCCCTCTACCAGGAAGCCTAAACAACCCACTGAACCAACCTTACTCACTGGGGGCAGACACCAAAAACAAAGGGAACTACGAACATGCAGCCTGCAAAGAAGAGACCCCAAACACAGAAAGTTAAGCAAAATGAGAAGACAGAGAAATATGCAGCAGATGAAGGAGCAAAGTAAAAACCCACCAGACCAAACAAATGAAGAGGAAATAGGCAGTCTACCTGAAAAAGAATTCAGAGTAATGACAGCAAAAAGGATCCAAAATGTTGGAAATAGAATGGAGAAAATACAAGAAACGTTTAACAAAGACATAGAAGAACTAAAGAGCAAACAAACAAAGATGAACACCACAATAAATGAAATGAAAAATTCTCTAAAAGGAATCAATAGCAGAATAACTGAGGCAGAAGAACCGATAAGTGACCTGGAAGATAAAATAGTGGAAATAACTACCACAGGGCAGAATAAAGAAAAAGAATGAAAAGAATTGAGGACAGTCTCACAGACCTCTGGGACAATATTAAACGCACCAACATTCGAATGATAGGGGTCCCAGAAGAAGAAGAGAAAAAGAAAGGGACTGAGAAAATATTTAAAGAGATTACAGTTGAAAACTTCCCTAATATGGGAAAGGAAATAGTCAATCAAGTCCAGGAAGCATACAGAGTTCCATACAGGATAAATCCAAGGAGAAACATGCCAAACTATCAAAAATTAAATACAAAGAAAAAATATTAAAAGCAGGAAATAACATACAAGGGAATCCCCATAAGGTTAACAGCTGATCTTTCAGCAGAAACTCTGCAAGCCAGAAGGGACTGGCAGGATATATGTAAAGTGATGAAAGGGAAAAACCTACAACCAAGATTACTCTACCCAGCAAGGATCTCATTCAGATTCGACAGAGAAATTAAAACCTTTACAAACAAGCAAAAGCTAGGAGAATTCAGCACCACCACACTAGCATTACAACAAATGCAAAAAGAACTTCTTTAGGCAGGAGACACAAGAGAAGGAAAATACCTACAATAACAAACCCAAAACAATTAAGAAAATGGTCATAGGAACATACATATCGATAATTACCTTAAACATGAATGGATTAGATGCTCCAACCAAAAGACACAGGCTTGCTGAATGGATACAAAAACAATACCCATATATATGCTGTCTACAAGAGACCCACTTCAGACCCAGGGGCACATACAGACTAAAAGTGAGGGGATGGAATAAGATATTCTATGCAAATGGAAATTGAAAGGAAGCTGGAGTAGCAATTCTCACATCAGACAAAATAGACCTTAAAATAAAGACTATTACAAGAAACAAAGAAGGACACTACATAATGATCAAGGGATCAATCCAAGAAGAAGATATAACAGTTGTAAATATTTATGCATCCAACATAGAAGCACCTCAATACATAAGGCAAATGTTAACAGCCATAAAAGAAGAAATCAACAGTAACACAATCACAGTAGGGGATTTTAACACCCCACTTCCACCAATGGACAGATCATCCAAAATGAAAATAAATAAATGACACATTAAAAAAGATGGACTTAATTGATATTTACAGGACATTCCATCCAAAAATAACAGAATACACTTTCTTCTCAAGTGCTCATGGAACATTCTCCAGGATAGATCATATCTTGGGTCACAAATCAAGCCTTGGTAAATTTAAGAAAATTGAAATTGTATCAAGTATCTTTTCTGACCACAACACTATGAGACAAGATATCAATTACAGGGAAAAAACTGTAAAAAAATACTAACACATGGAGGCCAAACAATATACTACTAAATAACCAAGAAATCACTGAAGAAATCAAAGAGGAAATCAAGAAGTACCTAGAAACAAATTACAATGAAAACATGATGACCCAAAACCTATGGGATGCAGCAAAAGCAGTTCCAAAAGGGAAGTTTATAGCAATACAATAAGAAACAAGAAAACAACAAAACACAAATACACAACCTAACCTTACACCTAAAGCAATGAGAGAAAGAAGAACAAAAAACCCCAAAGTTAGCAGAAGGAAAGAAATCAGAAAGATCAGATTAGAAAAAAAAGAAAAAGAAATGAAGGAATCAATAGCAAAGATCAATAAAACTAAAAGCTGGTTCTTTCAGAAGATAAAATTGATAAACCATTAGATGGACTCATCAAGAAAAAAAGGGAGAAGACTCAAATCAACAGAATTAGAAATGAATAATGTGAAGAAACAACTGACAATGCAGAAATACAAAGGATCATGAGAGATTACTACAAGCAACTATATGCCAATAAAATGGACAACCTGGAAGAAATGGACAAATTCTTAGAAAAGCACAACTTTCTGAGACTGAACCAGGAAGAAATAGAAAATATAAACAGACCAATCACAAGCACTGAAATTGAAACTGTGATGAAAAATCTTCCAACAAACAAAAGCCCAGGACCAAATGGCTTCACAGGTGAATTCTATAAAATTTAGACAAGAGCAAACACCTATCCTTCTCAAACTCTTCCAAAATATAGCAGAGGGAAGAATACTCCCAAACTCATTCTACGAGGCCAGCATCACCCTGATACCAAAACCAAAGATGTCACAAAAAAGGAAAGCTACAGGCCAATATCACTGATGAACATAGATGCAAAAATCTTCAACAAAATACTAGCAAACAGAAGCCAACAGCATATTAAAAGTGTCATACACAATGATCAAGTGGGTTCATCCCAGGAATGCAATGATTCTTCAATATATGCAAATCAATCAATGTGATACACCGTATTAACAAACTGAAGGATAAAAACCATATGATCATCTCAATAGATGCAGAAAAAGCTTTTGATAAAATTCAATACCCATTTATGATAAAAACCCTGCAGAAAGTAGGCACAGAGGGAACTTACCTCAACATAATAAAGGCCATATATGACAAACCCACAGCCGACATCATTCTCAGTGGTGAAAAACTGAAGCCGTTTCCTCTAATATAGGGAACAAGACAAGGTTGCCCACTCTCACCACTATTATTCAACATAGTTTTGGAAGTTTTAGCCACAGCAATCAGAGAAGAAAAAGAAATAAAAAGAATCCAAATCAAAAAAGAAGAAGTAAAGCTGTCAATGTTTGCAGATGACATGATACTATACGTAGAGAATCCTAAAGATGCTATCAGAAAACTGCTAGGGCTGATCAATGAATTAAAGTAGCAGGATACAAAATTAATGCACAGAAATCTCTTGCATTCCCATACATTAATGATGAAAAATCTGAAAGAGAAATTAAGGAAACACTCCTATTTACCTTTGCTACAAAAAGAATAAAATACCTAGGAATAAACCTACCTAAGGAGACAAAAGACCTGTATGCAGAAAACTATAAGACACTGATGAAAAAAATTAAAGATGATACAAACAGATGGAGAGATATACCATGTTCTTGGATTGGAAGAGTCAACATTGTGAAAATGACTATACTACCCAAAGCAATCTACAGATTCAGTGCAATCTCTATCAAACTACCAATGGCATTTTTCACAGAACTAGAACAAAAACTTTCACAATTTGTATGGAAACACAAAAGACCCCGAATAGCCAAAGCAATATTGAGAAAGAAAAACGGAGCTGGAGGAATCAGGCTCCCTGACTTCAGACTATACTACAAAGCTACAGGAATCAAGACAGTATGGTACTGGCACAAAAAAAGAAACATAGATCAATGGAACAGGATAGAAAGCCCAGAGATAAACCCACACACATATGGTCACCTTATCTTTGATAAAGGAGGCAAGAATATACAATGGAGAAAAGACAGCCCTCAATAAGTGGTGCTGGGAATACTGGACAGCTACATGTAAAAGAATGAATTTAGAACACTCCCTAACACCATACACAAAAATAAACTCAAAATGAATTAAAGAGCTAAATGTAAGGTCAGACACTAAGAAACTCTTAGAGGAAAACACAGGCAGAGCACTCTAAGACATAAATCACAGCAAGATCCTTTTTGACCCACCATCTAGAGAAATGGAAATAAAAACAAAAATAAACAAATGGGACCTAATGAAACTTAAAGGCTTTTGCATAGCAAAGGAAACCATAAACAAGACGAAAAGACTACCCTCAGAATGGGAGAAAATATTTGCAAACGAAGCAACTGACAAAGGATTAATCTCCAAAATATACACGTAGCTCATGCAGCTCAATATCAAATAAACAAACAACTCAATCCAAAAATGGGCAGAAGACCTAAATAGACATTTCTCCAAAGAAGATATGCACATTGCCACGAAACACATGAAAGGATGCTCAACATCACTAATCATTAGAGAAATGCAAATCAAAACTACAATGAGGTATTACCTCACACCAGTCAGAACGGCCATCATCAAAAAATCTACAAACAATAAATGCTGGAGAGGGTGTGGAGAAAAGGGAAACCTCTTGCACTGTCGGTGGGAATGTAAATTGAAACAGCCACTATGGAGAACAGCATGGAAGTTCCTAAAAAACTAGAAATATAACTACCATACAACCCAGCAATCCCACTACTGGGCATATACCCTGAGAAAACCATAATTCAAAAAGAGTCATGTACCACAATGTTCATTGCAGCTCTATTTACAATAGCCAGGACATGGAAGGAACCTAAGTGTCCATCAACAGATGAATGGATAAAGAAGATGTGGCACATATATACAATGGAATATTATTCAGCCATAAAAAGAAATGAAATCGAGTTATTTGTAGTGAGGTGGATGGACCTAGAGTCTGTCATACAGAGTGAAGTAAGTCAGAAAGAGAAAAACAAATACTGTATGCTAACACATATATTTGGAATCTAAAAAAAAAAAAAAAGGTTCTGAAGAACCTAGTGACAGGATAGCAATAAAGATGCAGACGTAGAGAATGGACTTGAGGACATGGGGAAGGGGAAGGGGAAGCTGTGACAAAGTGAGAGAGCGGCATGGACATATATCCACTACCAAATGTAAAATAGATAGCTAGGGGGAAACAGCCCCATAGCACAGTGAGATCAGCTGGGTGCTTTGTGACCACCTAGAGGGGTGGGATAGGGAGGGTGGCAGGCAGATGCAAGAGGGAGGAGATATGGGGACATATGTATACGTATAGCTGATTCACTTTGTTATAAAGCAGAAACTAACACAATATTGTAAAGCAACTATACTGCAATAAAGATGTTTAAAAAATATTATCAAGACTGCAAATCTATTCAATATAATTTCATGTTCTCCCTTAGGGAAAAAGGCAAAGGACAAGAAAAGGTCATTTTCAACTACTTCCCTGATGCTGGTGAAATCAGGAAGAAATTCTAGACCAGAACCGCATCACTATTTTCCTAATAGAACTTCTCAATCCCTTTCCCTTCCTCTTGACAATGTGCATGAAACATAAGTGATAGAATCAACGTTCTTTTTCTGAAACAGCTCACAAATACATGAAGCAGATCTCCATGGCTTTGTTCACATCTCTGATTTTCTGCGGACTTTTTTTTTTTTTTTTGCCGTACGCGGGCCTCTCACTGCTGTGGCCTCTCCCGTTGCGGAGCACAGGCTCCGGACGCACAGGCTCAGCGGCCATGGCTCACGGGCCCAGCCGCTCCGTGGCATGTGGGATCTTCCTGGACCGGGGCACGAACCCGTTTCCCCTGCATCGGCAGGCGGACCCTCAACCACTGTGCCACCAGGGAAGCCCTGCGGACCTGTTTTTTAACGTATTTCTAAAGTTGTTATGGAATATGAAATAATCATATCTCCAGGTTTTTCTATTTCAGGGAAAACTTAGAGCAACTTGACTGAGGCCAGAGAAAAGAATCTAGGAGAAACTGAAATCTGATTCCAGATTTCTGTGAAAAAGTGCTCTTTTTCACTCCTTTTGCTAAGTCTGTAAAATAGCACATTACAAGCTGCCACTTCCAGAGTGACAGAAATGCTGGCAGAAAGGAATGGGTGCCACCACGTGCACTCACTGGCGATGTCTACCATGTGTTCTCTGGATCTCCCGGGGAACCAGAAATGGTTGGAATAAGCACACTCTTAGCACTGTGCGTTATTCTTCTTTTTCACTTTCCTTGAGAGTTTCAAGGTTTTGTTGGCTGGTTGGTGGAGGAGGAGTAAAGCTAGTACGAGTCTTGGTAGAGTTGTTGTTATTAGTGCTTCAGCTCAGTTCCAACCAGAAACTATGACTTAAAGTACAGGAGCCTGGCTTTATTCACATAACATAGTTTGCTGTGCCTCCAACTACTTCCTGTGTGCTGACAGCTTTTTATTTAGTCATTGGTTTGGTTTGGGTTTTTCCAGTTTTATTGAAATGCAGTTGATGTACAGCACTGCATACGTTCAAGGGGTACAGCATAATGATCTGACTCACATATATTGTGAAACAATGACCACAATGCTTAGTTAACATCCATCATCTCATGTAGACACCAAAAAAAGGAAAAACATGTTTTTTCCCGTTGTGATGAGAACTCTTCGTATCTGGTCTCTGAACAATTTTCAGATATACCACATAATTTTCAAATATACCACACAGTTAACTCTAGTGTTAACTATAGTTCCTCATGTTGGACGTTATAGCACAATACTTTGACTGCGACTATTGTCTGTTCTCAAAGCTAGGCACCTCTCCCCCAATTTAGGCTACATATCTTCAGTGAGAGAAGCAAACAGAGAATGTCTGTAAATCTCTTGTGAAAAATTCCACTTAGTTTAGAAAAAGTTTTCACTTCCTTTTCAACATTTTTCTAAGAAAGAACCTAAGAAACTTGTCCAACAGGGTCCCAAGTAAAATAAGAGAAAACTGGGCTTGGGTATGAGCATGGTTCCGTGAATTCTACCACGATACCAGCAATGAAAGAGTCCCGAGAAGTCTGACTGCATTGTGGGCACCCCCATCACCAGCTGGGCACCGTACCCGCTCTGAAGCCCAGGACTGTGTTGTCTGAGAAAACTGAATTCTGTCCTGGGAGAAAAGAAATAAATAGGATAGAAAAAGCTCATGTGTTAAGCACAGAGAAGTAAGTTACTCAGCTGTGAGACATGGTGGACAGATGAGGTCAGTAGGGCATATACTGATACTTGTGAACAGAGATTGAAAAGGCTGGAAAGCCCAAGAGACGCCACATGTTCATGAGGCACTAAACATACAAGAGGCATCGAATATGCATCAAGCACCATATCTTCACGGCACACTAAATGTCCGTGAGACACCCAACATTCATGGGTCTTAATCCTGCCACCCAGAGGTGACACTCTTACTGTGTCCCACGTGTCCTGCCCAAAAAGTGCTCAGCAGGTTAACAGGCAACCTGGGGCTGTGGCCAGGCCCTCTCGCTCTGCATCTCTCTGACAGAGCCAGAGTGTGTCATTGGCTTAGGGCACCTTCCATTTCTGCACCCTCGCTCCAACCTCACCTCTGGTTCTACTTACCCCACCATCCACAGGAGGCTGACGTACCAAAAAGAGATAGGACGTATGTACACTGCATGACCACAGGTTTTAATCTTTCCACCCGCCTTGCACCCTATCTAACTGTGTTGACTTTCTTTCTCCCTGGCTTCTCAGGGTGCGTTGGCTTTCTTTCCCTGACCTCTGGGAAAACTCGTCTGCTCGTGTATTTGGAGGGTACCATTGCACGGAGGTAACCTCCCACACAACATCAAGCAGGTAATCTCTGGGTATTACTCGGCGCTGTATATTAAAAATAATTTAAAAGGAGTGAAAGTCTTTTGCCTGATGTCCTACAATTTTCAACTCTTTGCACTCAGAAGTATACAAGGGAGAGTACACTTTCCTGGTAACAAGGGAAAGGATCCCTAATTTTGGCAGGTCCTAAGATATGTCCTTAGAAGGCTTTCGAATCTTTAGGCTTTCCAAATAAACCAGACACACAATTTTTGTAATATTCTGGGGCATAGTTTATTTTAATTGCAAGAAGCTGAATTTCTTGATCCTACAAAGGTCACCTGAGTGGCCCTCTGACTACCACACACATTGGGTAACTAGGCCTCATGGTTCTGGGCTTAGATAGCAAGAACTTTGGGTGTGTTCTGCCTGTTTGTTTAAATGGCCTAGGCTGAGATTTGGAGTTAAGGAAATCTGCTGTGTAAACTCCTATAATTTTATGTGAGGCCTAGCGACAGGGAAGGGCAAAGGTAACGGTTATGAAATAAAGTCACAGTGAGAAAAACCTGCTTTGTGAGCTGGTGCCAGTGCTGAGTCAGAAAGTGAAGAGGCTGTCAGCCAGTGAGGCAGATACAGGATCTGGAAAAGCTGACGCTCTAGCCTATTAAGGCACAAAATCCTCTTGGCTGAGGGCAACACAAAGGGGTTTTCCTTTTCTCAAAAACACAAAACCACCCCAAATCCAGCTACTGCACTCAGGGAAGAGAGGGGCACCCTCGCCACCGTGGAAGGCAGCTGTGTGTTGAGAACAGGCCCCCATCTTCCTTCCTCTCCCTGTGGGCTGGAAGGCCTGCCACTGCTCCTCTGCCTGTCCCAGCCCTGTATTTCCAGAGTGTTGGGAGCAGGTAACTTGGTTCTTTAGTGTCACTGGTCCACAGACAAAGAGGAATTAGTGGATTACACCCAGGGGCCCCATCTTCACCTGACGTGGAAGAGCTTTTGGACACTGAACAGATGCGATTTAGATTTAGATGAGACCCTGGACTTCACGCAGATGCTGTACTGGCACGAGGCCCTTGCGAACGTTGGGAAGGAGTGAATGCACCTTACCTGTGAATCATTAGGGGCTGGAGCGGGGGCTGCTGCAGGCAGAATTCTGATGTGGCCCTGAGATTCCCAGGCCCTGGTGTACATGCCTGGTGTAACTGCTGCTCCTTGAGTGTGGGCTGGTCTGTAAATATGGTGGACTTCACTTCCATGAAAACGTTATTAGTCAACTGACCTTGAGTTCATAAAAAAATGAAATTATGATGGGTGGGCTTGACCTAATTACATAACCCCTCCTGCCCTTCAAAGAAGTCAAATTCAAGGGAAAGGAAGAGAAATTCTGCTGGCTTTGAAGAGGTAAGTCACTACGTTGTGAGAGCCATGTGGTTGGGACTTGAGACCGACCTCTAGGAGCTTAGAGTGATCTCTGGTTAACAGCTGGCAAGAAAGCAACAAAACAGCGGCCTCAGTCCTACAACAACAAGTAGAATCATGTCACCGGACCCTACTTAAAGACCTTTTATGTGATATGTTGTATGCAGCTATCAAAAAGGATGAGTTGACTCTAGAATGTTGATATTAATGCTTATAGAGTGCTATGTGCCTCAAAGATACAAAAAAATACATATTTAGATCAGATATTCATTACTCTCTTGTGTTTTACTGGAGTGCCCCCAAAGTGTACATAATCAAAAGCATTAGTGTGTGATACAGAGTTTGATACAATTTGGTAGGGAGGCAAAGAAGCTTCTCTTGCACACCCTGCTGTGCAACACTCGACAGCAAACCCTCCTTCAGCACTTACCCCACCTTCTCCTGGTCGACAGGGCTCCTTTCCCCTCTCCAAAGGAAAACAGCCTCCTCTCCCTCCACGTGCTTCCCTGGACTCTAGGAACCAGCTGAGACCTATCTAGGGTCTCCTACCCTAAACACTTACCAGAAGGTTTGGCCAAGCCAAGCCAGTTATCTCTTAACAGGGCTACTGGTGAATAAAGTTTCCTCCATCATTTTATGTACGTAATATGTTTGCACATGCCTAAAAAGTCCCTGGAAAGATATCCAAGACATACTTAATAGTATCTTTTTGTGGTGAGCGGCACTAAGGTTGGTCAGGTTGTACAGGATGACATCAGCTTGCATTTCATATTTTCATACAAAGTACCACAAACTGGGGGTCTTAAAACAACAGAAATTTATTCTCACACAGTTCTGGAGGCCAGAAGTCTGAAATCAAGGTGTCAGCAGGTCTGCTCTCCTGAAGGGCCCTCGGGGAGAATCCTTCCTTACTTCTTCCAGCTTCTGGTGCCCCCGGCACTCCTTAGCTCTGAACAGCATCATTCCAGTCTCTGCCTCCATTTTCACATGCCATCTTCCTGTATGTCTGTCTTTATGTCTCTTCTCTTCTGAGGACACCAGTCCTGTTGAATTAGGGCCCATCCTAATAACTTTCCTTGATCACGTCTGTAAGACCCTACTTCCAAATAAAGCATGGGGTAGGGGAGGGAGGGGGTTCTTTGGGGACACAGTCAATCTACACAAGCCATGATTACTCTTACAATTAAAAGACAACAGTTCAACGTGCAACATTCTACAAGGCAACTTGTCTCTTTAAAACATCAGTGCTATGAAAAATTGGAGGGGCTGTTGAACAATAAAAGAGATGTAAGAAACATAACCAAAATGCAACGTTTAAAACTTGTCTGGGGCTTCCCTGGTGGCGCAGTGGTTGAGAGTCTGCCTGCCAATGCAGGGGACACAGGTTCGTACCCTGGTCCGGGAAGATCCCACATGCCGCGGAGCGGCTGGGCCCATGAGCCATGGCCACTGAGTCTGCGCGTCTGGAGCCTATGCTCCGCAATGGGAGAGGCCGCAACAGTGAAAGGCCCGTGTACCGCCAAAAAAAAAAAAAAAAAAAAAAAAAGACACTTGTCTGGATCCTGGTTTGAAAAAAAAGTCTGCAAAAGATGTTTCGTTGTTGTTGACAACTGGCAAAATTTAAATATAGCCTGGTTATCAGACGATATGAGGGATTTATTGTTAACTTCCTAGCTGTGATATTTGATCGTGTTGGAGAGGTGTTATTCTTGAGATGCATGTTGAAGTATCTTAGGGGAGAGTTTCATAATGTCTGCCTCCGACTGTCACAAGTTTCAGGGTAAAAAATTACACCTGAATATAGATGAAGCTAATACAGCAGGATTTTTGCATCTAGATGACTGATCCCATCATGCCCATGATTAAAACATTTCCATGTTAAATGCAGCTACTGTAAGTTGATGTTAGACTTAAAAAAAAAATCTTATTCTTTTATTTATCTTTGGCTGCATTGGGTCTTCATTGCTGTGCGTGGGCTTTCTCTATTTGCGGTGAGCAGGGGTTACTCTTCGTTGTGGTGGCTTCTCTTGTTCCGGAGCACGGGCTCTACGCACGCGGGCTCAGTAGTTGTGGCACACGGGCTCAGTAGTTGTGGCACACGGGCTTAGTTGCTCCGCAGCATGTGGGATCTTCCCGGACCAGGGCTCGAACCCATGTCCCCTGCATTGGCAGGCGGGTTCTTAACCACTGTGCCACCAGGGAAGCCCGCCTTCAGACTTTTAAGACCGAAAATTTTAGAGTGTTTATCATATACCTTAAAGAAATGAAAAACCATATTTGAGTATGCAATAAACTCATTTCATACGCTCAGGTATTTTGGGTTTGAAAATTTTCATAATAAAAATTGTGCAGGAAAAACTACTCAAACAACAACCACAACCGTTTCAATAACTCCCAGTTATCTGGGATAAAACACAAACTCTTCCATACAACTTCATCAACAACCCACCTCCTCATCCCCCTTCCACCTACATTCCAGTAACAGCAGGGCACCATTCGCCTTTACACTTCTTCCTTTCCTTGCCACCAGGTGCTGTTGGACATCCCCCCCGCCCCCCCAGCTCCAGGTCAGAGGTCACCTGCGGAATTCAAGACGTCCCCACGCCGCAGAGCTCCGTCCTCTCATTCCAGCAGGTGCTGTTGGACATCCCCTCCCCGCCCCCCCCAGCTCCAGGTCAGAGGTCACCTGTGGGATTCAGGACGTCCCCACGCCGCAGAGCCGCGTCCTGGACTGTCCTTGTGCGGCCCTCCCTGCTCTGGGATTCCGCACTGGCGCGCCTGAGGAGTTCCACAGCTGTCTGCCAAAAGGAAATCAATTCAGCTCTGCCATTCGAGTCCTCAGGTTACATGTTTTCTCCAAAATAGTCAGTTAACAAGCATTATTTTTGACAATTCATAAAGGCTAACCGGGTGCCGGCGCGGAGCCGAGTCCGCGCGTAAGCTCAGACAGACCGGCTGCCCACGGAATCAACGCTCCCGCCACGGTAGCCCAGTCTCCGCGCTGCTGGACGCCGAGGTCCCGCCGGCGCCGAACGCGAACCTGAGATCCGCCGGACTGCGCGCAGTGCCCTTCGGGGAGAGCGGCCCGGTGCCACCTCAGTCCTCTCGCGAGGTCACCAAGACGAGGACCCCACACCGCGAGGGGCGTGACCCACCAGCTAGGAAAGGTCGCGCCCCCAGCCTGCCCCGCCCCAAGGCGCCACGGCCCCGCCCACTGCCTCGCACGGCCCTCCCACTACCCACACACGGCCCGCCCCCCGCCTCCACTGGCCCGCCTACCGCTCCCACGCGGCCCGCCCCCTGCCGCCACAAGTCCCGCCCCATCCTCCACAAGCCCCGCCCCTGCTTCAAAAGGTCCCGCCTACTGCCTCCACGCGTCCCGCCCCCTGTTCCCACACGGCCCAATGGGCGTCTACGCGGCTCCGACCGGCCGTTCACGGCTACGCGGTGACGTCAGGCGCCGACGCACCTGTCGGCCCTGCTAGCGCCGCTCCTGTCGGCTTCCTGGGGTCGGTGGGTCGGGCGGTACGGTCCCAAGCCGCAGTCCTTCCTGCGGTCCCGTCGCCCGCGGCCGGAGTCGGGCCGAGCGCCGAGGAGGGGTGCGTGGCCGGCCGCTCCAGTTCCTCCCCGAGTTGGAGCATGGCTGCAGCTGTGGGCCCTCCAGAGGGAGGTGAGCTCGGAGGCGGTCGTGTTTGATTCGGGGCAGCAGCGGGTCGAGTCCAGGGCCCCGGAGCCGGCGGCTGCAACTTGATGCGGCTCCCTCCCGGCTGAGCCCGTGGGGTGCGGTCGCGGTGGGGCTGGCCGCGCCGGCCGCCCTCAGATGCGGAGCCCGCCGGCGGCGCAGGACGCGGCCCCGGGGCTGCTGTCTGCCTCTGAGCGGCGAGGTGAGTGGCGGCGGCGGCAGGGGTCCGGGGCCGTGGCGTCCGCGGGGCAGGGGCGGGCCGCTAGCCTCTCCGTCCTGGGACGCTGACCCTGCCCGCAGCAGGTGTGGCCCGCGGGCGTTCTCTGAGCTTTCACCTGCTTCCTTCGGGAACCGCCGAAAGACCTTTGAGCAGAATGGACGTAGGTGCCAGGAAGAGATTGTGGGTTTTACTTTTGCGAAATTTGCCCAAATATAAAGTTCAGTGTCTCTTTCTTTGGATTTATGTGTATATCAAGACATAGTTTGTGTGTATATGTAACATTTGTGTTTTGTTCTTAGACTTGGACCGGAAACCACCTTAGACTCAGAAATCGATATTGTATATAATGTGCTTTATTTGTATAGCATTTCAAAACCGGAGCACCTAGAAGATAATTACACATACTTTATGCGTATTAGAGACCGAGATTTGTGTTTCCTTTGGAAGAAAATTCTTTTTTTTTTTTTTTTTTTAATGAGAAATGAATCAACAGTGACCGTACCATTTTTTCTCTTTGGTAATTCAAAAGTTCAGTTCTGCAAACTATAAACTTTTTTGAGTTTACAGCATGCAGTTCAGTTACAGCAGCTTCACTGTGGTTTGTCTTTGATTGTTGAATCTTTACAGAAATGCTTTACTTTTCATCTCTCAAGAGTTAATTTAGAAGAATCTTTTCTTGATGAGGTCGGCATGGAAATAATTTACCTGATGTCAGTCAATTTTACTTGCTTCTGTGAGTCACTGGAAAATACTGTCTGTGTAGCATGGGAGTACACAGAGAAGTTAAAATGCTCGTGTATAGGTTGTTGATTTCATCCTAAAAGGTGCTGTTGCTGATTTTCTTGTTACAGACTGTGGCTTAAAAACCAGGTGTGTGCCCTGCAGTTATTTACTCAGCTTAAGCCAGCTTTTATGACCTCTGGTTAATAGGAACAGACACTGTTGGAAGAACCCAAGGCAGATTGCAGCTCTCCCACACCTAACTCCCCACACTCTTCAAAGACTGAATCTTTGTTTGAAAAACAGGTCACATTATTTTAAGAGGTCAATATGAATGTATAGTACCTACAACTTTAGTTCGAACTTGTGTTTTAGCATGTGTTTTCAATCATACATAGCTCATTAGGAATGCCAATATTTAACCCGGTTTTGGATATATACAGTTTAGGGGAAGGATTTGCTGAGGTTAGGATTTTATGTCAGTGAATTGGCTGTTTTCCAGGTCATGTTGGTGATAAGCTTTCCGTTTCCTGTTGTGACATGTTGGTAATAATTTTCAGATGGCTCAGGAAGCCAGATTTGATCTCTGTGGTGGGTCAGATATCAAAGCAGTATCCTGTGAGGTTTGGCCACTATCACTGCTTTGTAGAGCTTTCATCTTAGTTTCTAGTCAGACTTTTCAGCAGGGATCTAAAATATGATAAGTGTTAATATTTATTCAGTGAATTCTATGGTTCAGGATCTTTCCTAAGTGGTTTTGTGGATTATCTCAATTCTCACTCCAACCCCTTGAAGTAGGTACTTTGATTTTTCCCGTTATAGAGCTGTGGAAACTGAGGCATAGAGGATTTAATTAATTTGCCCAAGGTCTCAGTCAGTGTCAGAACTGAGACTGAAGCCTGGCAATGTGATTTCAGAGCTCTTGCTCTCACTGGCTGCGCTTCATTGCGAGCGAGACTCAACAAAATGCTGGAAGAAAAGATGGGGTGAGAGACATGGCAGCACAGGTCCATTTATTCTTCAGTTATAAAAATAATGTAAAATTACAGAAACTCTGGAAAATCTTTTTTTTAATCCTCATGCCACTACTCTAATAAACTCTTCTTGTGTTTTTTAATTATGCACTTTCACATGTGTATATAAACATTGTAGCTATGATACATTTTGATTCTTAAAGATCAGTGTTCTTTGGTTAAGTATAAGGTTAAGTATAAAATGAAAGGTGAACCCACGTGGGGAAAATGCCCATTTGCATTGCTGAAATATAGAGAGATTTGATCTGCAACTTTGATTGGAACCATGTCAGGTAAATACATTTCTTGCCCTCATGGGAAGTAGTTGAACAGTTTCTGTCTTGTAAAGTCATGGAAATTATTTAGTTTTCAAAGTCTAAGTTTTCCACAGCATCTTTTTGTTGGATTGTTTACCTTTTTACTTGTTATAGTCTGACTTTTATATTTGTGTGTGTGTTTTTCCTTTTAAAATCATCTAGCAGTTATCTTTTGACTGGATCTAAAAATATTTATGAATCTGGGAAATTTTCTTCAGAACAGAAAGCCACTTTCTTTAGCAGGTTATCCATTTAATACTTTTTTGAAGAGAAATATCTAAGGTGCAGTGATTTGGACATGCAGCTAACTTAATGGACAGTAGGATAAAATATCAAGAAATATTACTTTGGGGAGAAATGCGTTTCATTACTGTCATGTCTTGTAAGTACTGACAATTTGTATTAGGGTAAATTCTTTTTTAATATAGTGATGTTCTGATCTAAGTTTCATGATGTTATAATGGGTAGAGGGGTCATTCCCTGCTGAAATAAATTTGAGAAACTTTTAATAAATTTTGTTTATGAAGTTAATGTTTACTACAGGTTTTCTCAAGAACCTTTCTTATTCTGTTAACCATTACAATTCTACACAGGGTATGTTTTATTACCCAGACTTATCTGACCACGAAACCTTGCATTGGACTTGTGTTCTCTGTACGCACTCACTCATCGCCAAATGTCTTTGTCACCTTCTTGGCTCCATGGCTTGATTCACACCAATGCTTCACTGTTGCTTCAATGAACTAACCTCTTCTCCCACCTCTGCCCCATAAAATCCCGCTTACCTTTTTTTTGGCCACACCACGTGCCTTGCAGGATCTTAATTCTCCTCCCAGAGTTTGAGCCTGGACCCCTGGCAGTGAAAGCACGAGTCCTAACCAGTGGACTGCCAGAGAATCCCTCCCACTTACCTTTTAAGGTCCCGTTCAAGTGTGTCTCTTCCAAAGAAGTCTTCTCATCATCAATTACAGATGGATGCAATCTTTTCCCCGAGCTCTTGTAACAATTTCAGTGTCTTCTGTGACATCTGTCATGCGTTGCCTGTCATTATATGGATATATAGTAATTTATAGGAAAAAATTACCATATCCCTTTTGAGGATAGTATATTATGTAATTTATGCTGAAGTTTATTGAAAGCTGTAAGGCCTATACAGATATGATGCCATTAATATATAAAAATTTTATCTGTATTTTTTTTTTTTACAGTTTCTGGTACACGAGTGGCCATTTTACAAACTTTAGTAAATGTGTAAGTGATCGTGTTGAAATTCATTGTCACGTTTTAATCTTTGACAAGTCTTTCGCACACCTAGTTCTTGAAATATTTACATGAGGAAGCTCCTTACTTCCAAGTGGCTACATCAGTCAGAGTTCCACCTCCCTCCGGTTATTGCTGTTGAGACTTTTTGTTTGTTTGTTTTTAAATTTTTGGCTGTGTTGGGTCTTCGTAGCAATGCGCGGGCTTCTTATTGCGGTGGCTTCTCTTGTTGCGGAGCATGAGCTCTAGGCACTTGGGCTTCAGTAGTTGTGGCACGTGGGCTCAGTAGTTCTGGCTCGTGGGTTCTAGAGCACAGGCTCAGTAGTTGTGGCTCACGGGCTTAGTTGCTCCGCGACATGTGGGATCTTCCCGGACCAGGGCTCGAACCCGTGTCCCCTGCATTGGCAGGCAGATTCCTAACCACTGTGCAACCAGGGAAGACCTTCTCTTGAGACTTTTGTTCATCTCGTTGGCTGCTGACATTTGGGATTTTCTTTTCTTCTTTCTCTGGGGTTGATTGTGCCTGCTGTTCTGTCAGATAGCTGACTGACACGCCTTTGCAACTTAGCCATGGTCCTCAGGCCTACCCAGTCCCCTTGATGAGAGGGCAGAACCTTGTTGGAAGCTATGAAGAAGCAGCGTGCCTCCCTCAGGCTCTGGGTTCCAGGTCTCCCTCGTTCTGCTCCCCACCCCCCAGTTCTGGTGCTGAACCGCTCAGTGTCTGCAGTTCTGGGGCTAGACTGGTGCACTCAGGGTCGCCATCCCCTCACTGCAGTCTGGCCTGGAATAGGACTAAAGCCTGGGTGTGTAATCCTGCTGTTGGAAAGAATGCTCTGGTTCTGAGTCCTACAAGCTGCTGGAGACTGCACTTTGTTTCTTCCAGCTGTTTTGAATCAATCAAGTCAGAAACCGAGCAGATACCTTAGATTTCTCCTTCACGTTCCTCGCGTTTTGTTAGCTACCATGGCCTCTTAAATGTCCCTCGCAGCCCTTCCTACTTCTTCATGTGGCCATGACTCAGTTCGGTGATGACCTCACTGTGCTGTGTCCAGGGCTCTTCAAGGTCTCCTGGAGTCCTCCCCGGGTCACTCTTGCCCTTCTCCTCTGCCTTCCACACTGCTGCTGCTGTTGCCTTGTTAAAGTTTGTATCTGATCAGGTGATTTCTCTTTTAAACCTCTTAATGGTTTCCCACGTGTTGTCACGAGTAAGTTCCTCAGCAGGACCTAGGAGCGCCTGCCTTTCTCTGGCGTCCGTCCACCTCCCCGGCTACTCTCCAGCCCCTGCCTCTTCCATAAGCTACCCGAGCAGGTCTTATTATGCTGCTGTGGTTTTGCATGTACTTTTTTCTTTTCCTTTATTGACTTGGCACCTCATAGTTGGCCTAGTTGATGCGTCCTAATCCTTCAGTGCTCATTTCCTCTTTCAGTGTTTGCAGACTTTCCCAGGCAGCAGCTTGTTCCTGCTCAGTGTCATCATGTACCTTGAGCATACTTCTCCTCTGGCGCTTCTCACACCATATGTCATTGTTTGTCTGTCTTTCACGTTCACTGCCTTGGGAATAGGGACCATTTCTTACTCATCACCCCAGCACATGCTGGGCGCTCAGCAGATGGTTGTTAAATGCATTAATCAGTGACTCTCAGAACTGACTTTGGCTACGAGGTAGATGGTGATCCTGTAAACTGAGATAGGGAGAGGGGGAGGACGAGCAAGTTTGGGGCAAATATGTATTTGGCTTAGGTCTTGTTGAATTCGGGTTCCCACGCAACATCCAAGTACAGATGTATCCGTCATCCGTTAGGCATTTGCTATTCATTCATACTATAGACATTAATTGACCCAGCAAGGTTCTGTAGATATAGACCAGACTATTCCAAAATTTATATGGAAAGGCAAAGGAACTAGAATAACCAAAACAATTTTGAAAAATAAGAACCAAGTGTGAGAAATCAATCTATCCAATTTCAAGAGCTCCAGTAGTCAATACTGTCCTTACTGCTCTAGGTATAGACACACAGATCAACGAAACAGAACAGAGAAGTCTGAAATAGACTCACACAAATATGCCCCACTAATTTTTGACAGAGACCCCCAAACAATTCAGTGGAAGGAAGATAACTTTTTTTTTTTTTTTTTTTTTTTGTGGTATGCGGGCCTCTCACTGTTGTGGCCTCTCCCGTTGCGGAGCACAGGCTCCGGACGCGCAGACTCAGCAGCCATGGCTCACGGGCCCAGCCGCTCTGCGGCATGTGGGATCTTCCCGGACCAGGGCACGAACCCGCGTCCCCTGCATCGGCAGGTGGACTCTCAACCACTGCGCCACCAGGGAAGCCCAGGAAGATAACTTTTTTGGCAAATGGCATTGGAGCAGTTGGCTATCCATACGTCCAAAAACAAAAACAAACTTCAACCTGTGTCTTACAACTTATACAAAGATTCACTCAACATGGACCACAGACTTAAATGTAACATGTAAGGCTATAAAAATTTTAGGAAAAAATTTGGGAGGAAATCTTTGGTAGGTAAATTTCCTAGAGTTGACGCCAAAAGCACACTCCTTAAGGGAAATACTGACAAGTTGAACTTCATCAAAATTACTTTTGCTCTGTGATAGACCCTATCAAAAGGAAGAAAACCAAGCTACAGAGTGGGAGAAAATATTTGCAAGCAACATATCTGACAAAGGACTAGTATCTAGAATATATATTCTAAAATATGAAACTGGGAAGTAAATCAATCCAGTTAGAAGATCGGCAAAAGATATGAACATTCATTTCACTGAGGAGGACATGCAGGTAGCAAGTAAGCACGTAAGAATATGTTCAACGTCATCAGCCATTAGGGAAATACAAATGAAAAGAACAGTGAGATACCACTACACACCTATCAGAATGGCTAAAAAAAAAAAGAAAAAAACCGACACCACCAAGTGCTGGTAAGGATGTGGAGAAACAGGCTCACCCATACATTGTTGGTAGGGCTGTAAAGTTGGGATGTTAAACTGGCAGTTTCTTTAAAAGCCAGCCATGCAGTTACCATATGGCCCAGCTGTTGCACTCCTTGGCTTTTATCCCAGAGAAATGAAGCCTTAAGTTCACAAAAAATCTGTACGTGAATATTTATAGCAGCTTTGTTTATAATAGCCCAAACCTAGAAAAGAGGCAGATAATTCTTCCACGGGTGAATGGTTAGACAAACATATGTGGTGTGTCCGTATCGTGGAGCACTATTTAGCAATGAAGAGGGAAGAACTGTTGACACACACAACCCCTGGATGAGAGTCATGCTGAGTGCAGAGAGCTAATCCCCGAAATGGTCGACTGTACGATTCCATTTATACAACGTTGTTGAAGTGGAAGAGTTTTAGAAATAGAAAGCAGATTATGGGTTGCCAGGGGTTAAGGAAGGGGTGGGGGACTGGAAGAAAGTGGGTGAGGCTGTAAAGGGCAGCACGAGGGGTCCTTGTGATGGAAAGTTCTGTGTCAGTCAGTGTCAATATCATGATGTGCAAGAAGTTACCGTTGGAAGAAACTGAGTAAAGGGTACATAGGAGCTCTGTGTTATTTACAACCACATGTGAAATCACAGTATCTCAAAATAAAAAGTTTAATTTAAAAAAGTGAACCCCTCGTAGGTGCGTGGTACTGTGCTAAACATTGCAGAGTTGAGTACAGATGGGCACAGCCAGGCCTCATGCCACCCTCCGGAGGGGAGGACTTATCACGTGAATCGGGGTGACGTTACACCTGGGCTAAGTGCTGTCAAGGAGAGGTGTGAGAACTGACAGTGAGAATTTGACCTGGTCAGGGAAGCCTGGCCCGGGTAGGAGGTAGGTTAGGAAGGCTTTCCTTACAGCTGCATGACTTTGGGCCAGTTACTGCAACTCTTTGTGCCTCAGTTTCCTCATCTGTTAAATGAGGATGATAACAGCACCTAAGATTTAGGGTTTTGGTTGTATTTAGTCCCAGTCTTAAATGAGTTAACTTGTAATGTGCCTAGGATGGTGCCTGACATATAGTAAACTCTGCTTGAGAGGGTTTCTTTAAATTAATTAATTAATTTTTATTTTTGGCTGCGTTCGTTGGGTCTTCATTGCTGCACGCGGCCTTTCTCTAGTTGTGGGGAGCAGGGGCTACTCTTGGTTGTGGTGCACGGGCTTCTCATTGCGGTGGCTTCTCTTGTTGCGGAGCACAGGCTCTAGGTGCGCAGGCTTCAGTAGTTGTGGCATGTGGGCTCTAGAGCGCAGGCTCAGTAGCTGTGGCTTACAGGCTTAGTTGCTCCGTGGCATGTGGGATCTTCCTGGACCAGGGCACGGACCCGTGTCCCCTGCATTGGCAGGTGGATTCTTAACCACTGCACCACCAGGGAAGTCCTTGCTTGAGAGTTTGTTAACTGAATAAAGGGATGCTTGAGGTGAGAGCTGAAGAATGCCTCGGAGCATTACCTAGATGAGGAGGTGAGGGTCTGTTCCCGGCTCAGGGAGCAGCTAAGCCTAGGGCAGGGGCTGGGGCGGGCCTGGTGGGGCTGAGAGGGAGATGTTCGCCCCGGGAGAGGCAGCAGAGGCCGGGCTGCATGGGCTTTGTGCGCTGTGTGGAAGAGTTTGTCTGCTAAGCATGGTGAGAAGTGATTAAGACCTAAATCCATGGCATGTGCAGAGATGACCCATCAGACCTGCTTTTAGAAAAGACCATGCTGGCTGTGGTGTGATCAGATGACAGAGGTCAGGGTGACTGTACATAGATCATTTGGGAACTCACTGTAGTGCACCAGGCCTTCTCCCTAGAGATTTTCATGGGTTAACTCTACTCTTCCTAGCTCTGCAAGAATATATTCGCAAGCCGCTGTGTCTATTATAATGTTTTGTAATGGTTTTAAGTATATTTTTGACAATTTAAAAGGAAAAAAATGACTTTGTAGTATTGTTTTCATTTTTTATATGCCAAATTTCAGCTGCTGTATTATGGTTTAAATAGCCTTTTGTAGTCAAGCCTGGGAGTCGAGTTTGAAACCTAGAGTGATTTAACACTGGTGTCCAGGTTCCTTCTGTGTATTTCTTTTATGCTACCATAGAATCTTGACTATTTTATAGCAGTGCTGTACAATAAAAACAGTTGTGCTGCAAATTCAAGACACATATGAAATTTTCAATTTCTTAGTATACACATTAAAAAGGTAAAAAGGAAATGGTGAGATTAATTTTAATAATATATTTTATTAAACCCAGTATATCTAAAGTGTTATTTCAGCATGGAATCAATATGAAATTTTTAATGAAATACTTGACATTCTTTTTTGTCATGAAGTCCTACAAGTGCAGTAGGTATTTCTCCTTAGAGCCGTGTTTCAGGTCTAGTGGCTGCTGATCACACAGGTCAGCTCTACAGATTTCTGGGTTAATAAGAATAGTTCTTTTTAAGTTATTGAATTTATAGAAATAGGAACCCATGCAGGCCTGAGTTTAATAAACCTTTGGAACAGAGTTGGTTGCTCTTGTTATAAGGAAAGGTATGGAGTCTAGATGTCTCAGAGGTGTTTGTGAAATGAAGTTTTTAGACATTTTGAAAGGGTTAAGTTAGCAGTCATCACTAGTGGTTTTTGAGGACTTTCAGGGATAAAATGTAGGAGCTACGTTGGAACTTGCTGATTGAGGGCCTAGGACACAGACAGTTTTATTTTAGAGCGATTTCTCAGTGTTCTATAGCCTCTAGCGAATTAACGCTCATTGACGTATGTTATCACATGTATTAAGCACTTCTAGTGTGACCGTCGTGTAAAGAAGTGAAGAATAGAATGTCTGTGTCCTTTGCAAAATCTTAGCATATGTGCTTTGCTAATCAAAATTTGCTAATCAAAATTAAAATGACTCTTGAACTATTAATCCTTATTTTCTTTTAAAAGCCTTTTAGTTATTTACTCAAGAGCCACAATATTGAATTTGATCACCTCTATGGATACTGCAGAGTTCTTAGCATAAACAGTTATTTTCATACTATTCTATTTTAACATTTACCTTAAAATAAAACTCTTGTTTTTTTTTTTTTTTTTTTTTTTCGGTACACGGGCCTCTCACTATTGAGGCCTCTCCCGTTGTGGAACACAGGTTCCGGACGTGCAGGCCCAGTGGCCATGGCCCACGGGCCCAGCCGCTCCGCAGCATGTGGGATCCTCCTGGACCAGGGCACGAACCCGTGTCCCCTGCATTGGCAGGCGGACTCTCAACCACTGCGCCACCAGGGAAGCCCAAAACTCTTGTTTTAATTAGTATATTCTAACAAGTCTCAGTATAATAGGCTGTCTTTGGTGGAGGTAATCATAAAACATTAATAAAATTGCAAAGTGGTAAATACTTAATGTTTTCTTTGTAACTTAGGTGCTAGGTTTTGGTTATTCTCCCAAGACCAGATTAACACTGTTGTAGAGAGGATTTGTTTATTGAAGACTGAATTCATTTCTCTTTTTTCACCTGGTTGATTGAGAAAACAGTCTGGCATTTTGACCACTATTATCTGTATATTATGTTCCAGTCACTGTGCCAGATGCTGAGACTAGAGCTCTCAAGTTTCACCTTCTCTCAGGTGGTCTTTAAGTTAGGGAATTTATATAGTATACCTTTTAAAAGTAGTTATCAGTATTTTATTTTTCTAAAAAGTGTAAAAGCTTTACAAATAATTTTTAATCATTGCAGCTCTTTGAGGTTGTTTTTCCATGTGCCGAAGGAACATTTACTGAGGACAAGAGATTATCTTAAACCCCTTCAAATCTTCAGTGCTAGAATTCAGCACTCGAATTGGAGTGCACGTCACTCCATTCATCCCTTACTTTCTATATGTACTCATCATGACAAAGCTAAGAAGTCTTGCTTTACCACGCTTACTGGGTGGACCGCTCCTACGGCTTCACCTTTCAAGTCCCACACACGAACCTCTCAAGCCTGTTGCTGGTGTCTAGCTCACTAATGTTGAACTGTCATTTGGGTGTTGAGCAAGTAGGTAGATGCGTTTAAAACATCAAACAATTTAGGAGTTACATTGTTTTTAAAGTATGGAGTAAGAACAGTGAAACGTGTGCTTACTTGTTATCTGCTGGGAAAAAATAGAAATCGTGACCTATTATCATACTTTTCATGGCTGATATTTGACCATGGGCTCTGAAGGTTTAAATTTTAAAATGGGGACTTCCCTGGTGGCGCAGTGGTTACGAATCTAACTGCCAATGCAGGGGACGCGGGTTCGAGCCCTGGTCCGGGAGGATCCCACATGCCACGGTGCAACTAAGCCCGTGCGCCACAACTACTGAGCCCGTGCGCCACAACTACTGAAGCCTGCGCGCCTAGAGCCCGTGCTCTGCAACAAGAGAAGCCACCGCAATGAGAAGCCCGTGCACCGCAACAAAGAGTAGCCCCCGTTCACCGCAACTAGAGAAAGCCTGCGCGCAGCAACTAAGACGCAACGCAGCCAAAAATAAATAAATAAATAAAATTTAAAATGATGAAAGGAGAATGAAATTTTAAAAATGTGTAAATGACAGTATTTTAAAATTAGTATTTGCATCTGGTAAGGTATTCAAAAGGGACATACGGTTTCCCTCTCAGACCTGGTACTTCAGTCACTGTTCCTTTTCCCTGTGGGGAGCTTTCTTGGAACTCCCTCCAGAGATGGACTGTACATACACAACCAGTTGTGTACTGTATTTCATCCTCTACCACAGCGCCCCTTTTTTGGGGGACCCCCCACATATATTGTAGTGTACTATAAACCCTTCTCTGTACTTTGTCTTTTAACTTAACAATTGATCTTGGAGATTGTTTTATACCACTACCAGAAGAAATTCTTCTTTCCTTTTTACAGCTTCTTGGTGAGAATAGAATTATTAAATGATCCCCAAAGACTTAACACAATAGAGTTAGCTATTGTTACAGTGAATCAAGTTAGTATATATATTTTTTTAATACAGAGATCAGAAGTTTCCTTCGACTTATTAAAGTAGGTGATTTTTTTTTTTTTTTCCAGTATGCGGGCCTCTCACTGTCGTGGCCTCTCCCGTTGTGAAGCACAGGCTCCGGACGCGCAGGCTCAGCGGCCATGCCTCACAGGCCCAGCCGCTCCGCGGCATGTGGGATCTTCCCAGTCCGGGGCACGAACCCGTGTCCCCTGCATCGGCAGGTGGACTCTCAACCACTGCGCCACCAGGGGAGCCCTAAGTAGATGATTTTTATTATATGTTGGGAAAAGGTTAAAGCCATTTTTCCCCCTTTGTTTTTTCAGATAAGCAGACAGCTAAATGGAGTCTGAGCAGCTGTTTCATAGAGGCTACTATAGAAACAGCTACAACAGTATAACAAGTGCGAGTAGTGACGAGGAGCTTTTAGACGGAGCAGGTGTGATTATGGACTTTCAGACTTCTGAAGATGACAACTTGTTAGATGGTGACACGGCAGTTGGTAAGTTTGGCATTACAACTCTTAGTATTTATAGTCATGAATGTCTGCTAATAAATATATACATTGTTTTATTGAGGTCAAGTTTTGGGGTTACTTTTCTTTTTCACTGTGGTATTTCATGTAACATAAACTTAACCATTTTAAGAGTGTACAGTTCAGTGGCATTTAGTACCTTTACAGTGTTATGCAACTACCATTTGTGTCTAGTTTTCATTACCCCAAAAGAAAGCCTTGTATATGGGTACACTTTAAAATTGTAGTATACATAGTACAGAGAGGTATACAGCTGTAATTGGAGCTGTCAGAAGAACAGAACTGATGGGATACACAGAGAGAGAGAGGCATGTAGAAAGAGATTTATTATGAAAGATTGGCTCATGTGATTGTGAAGGCTAAGTCCCACCATCTGCCATCTGCAAACTGGGGACCCGGGAGAGCTGGTGGTGTAGTTCCAGTCCAGACCCAAAGGCCTGAGAACCAGGGCAGCCAGTGGCGTAATCCCAGTCTGAGTGCGAAGGCCCAGACACAGGAGTGCTGATGCCGCAGGGCAGAAGAAAGATATCCCAAATCAAGCAGAGAGCAAAGTTATTAGTCTATCGATTCAAATGCTTATCTCTTCTGGAAAGACCCTCACGGACACACCCAGAAATGATGTTCTGCCAGCTATCTGGGCATCCTGAAGTCCAGTCAAGTTGACACATAAAATTAACCATCACAGCAATCATCATATCACAAGCGTGGAAAGTAATGAATTTCTACAAAGTGAACACACTTATATACCTCAATCAACAAATAAAACATGACTGGTTCCCCCAGAATCCTCCCTTGTTCCTCCTTCCAGTTTCAAAGGTAACTATTATTTTGATTTCTATCACCACAGACTACTTTTGCAGGTATTTAAACTTTATATAAATGGATTTATACTATATCTATTCTTTTGAGTCTGGTGTCATTTACTTATGTCTTGATTCATCTGTTTTGTTTATATAGCAGTAGTTAAATTTATTTTCATTGCCGTGTAGTATGCCATTGTGTAAATATGCTGCAATTTATCTATTCTACCCATCATATATTTTTAAAGGGTATTTAGGTTTTTTAATTAAAATATTTTTTTTTAGATTTTGGCTATTAATAATAATGGTGCTGAGAATTTTCATATACATATATTTTAGTGCATATCATGTACACAATTCTGTAGGATTTATACCTCAGAATCGCATCTCAGGTTGTAACCTGTACATTCTGTCAGCTGTGTGAGTTTTGGTTGCTTCACACCTTCACCGATACTTGATGTTATCAGTTTTTAAAATGTTAGCTATTCTAATTGTGGGTGCAGTAATCTCATATTTTGGTTTTAATTTATATTTGCCTAATGACCTGTGAGTTTAAATGCCTTTGGTATGTTGATTGGCTTTTTAGATAGCCTCTTTTGAAGTGCCTGTTCAATCTTTTTGCCTATTTTATAAGAGTTCTTTATGCATTCTGATTGAGTCCTTCCTTAGATTTATGTATTGCAAATGTCTTCTCTTGCTCTGTGGTATGCCTTTTCACTCTTTTTTTTAGCCGCTCGGCGGCATGTGGGATCTTCCCGGACTGGGGCACGAACCCGTGTCCCCTGCATCGGCAGGCAGACTCTCAACCACTGCGCCATCAGGGAAGCCCCCTTTTCACTCTTAATGGAATCTTTTGATGAAGGTGTCGTCAATTTTAATGAAAAGCAGTTAATCTTTTCCTTTATTTTTTATACTTTTTGTGTTCTGTTTAAGATAGCTTCCCATGCCTCAAGGTCAAGAAGATATTCTCTCGTTTTCTCCTAGAAGTTTTATTTTTTGTGTCTCTCACATTTAGATTTATAATCTACCTGCAATTACTGAGTTAAGTGTTCAGGTTCATTTTTTTCCCATATGGATAACTAGTTGGCTCATATATTGAAAAAACCTTCCATTCTCCAGTGTACTGCACTGACATCTTTGTCATCTGTCAAGTGGATGTATTTCTGTACGTCTGTTTCTTGACTTTTTACTCGGTTACATTGAAATACTTGGCTATCTTTGTACCAAAACCCAGCATATATATGAGTTTTGTTTTTCACATTGGTTTTATGTAAATGTAGTCCATTTACATTTAATGTAACCACTGATATATTTAAGTTCAAATCTACTATATTTATGTTCTATTCGTCACAGCTGTCTTTTTTTCCTTTCTTTCTTTCTCTCCCCCCCAGTACCTTGTTAGTTATGCATTCTCTTATATTCTGTTTGGTGGGTTACTCTAGAGATTATAACATGCACTCTTATTAGTTCTACTATAAATTACTACTTTTACCACTTTATGGGAAATGTAAGGGCCTTACGATACTTTACCTCTTTTTATTCCCCCTCCTGCTTTTTGTGCCATTGTTGTCCTTTCTGTTAATTCTTTATATATTTTAAACTGCATGAGACATTATTATTGTCATCTTATGTCAATGCCTATTTAGATTTTGTGGCTTTACTTTTTCTATTGCTCTTCATTCTATCCTGCATTTTCATGTTTCTGTCTGGGATAGTTATCTTTCCGCCTGAAGAACTCTCATTAGTATTTCTTTTAATTATAATCTACTAGCAATAAATTCACACAGTTATAAGCCTTTGTTTCACCTTTGTTTTTGAAGGGTATTTTTGCAGCTGTATTCCAGATCTACAGTTATCTTCTTTGAACACTTTAAAGATGTAATTTTGGTGTCATTTGCCTTCTGCTGAAAAGTCATCTATCAGTTGTATTTTCCCCTACTCTGGCTTCTTTTAAGGCTTTTTTCTTTGTCTTTGGTTTTTCAGAAGCTTAACCATAGGGTGCCTAACTGGTTTTCTTTGTATTTATTCTGGCTGGGGTTACTAGAACTCCTGAATTGTGACTTGATTTATTTATTTACTTTTTATTTCATCTTTGGATAATTTTGACCAGTGTGTCCTCAAACACTGTTTCTGCCATCTCCCCTGCTCCCCACCTCCGCCCGACCCCTCTTTTAGGACTCCATTCACATGTGTTACATCTTTTCACTGAGATCCTTGTGTCTCTTATGCTCTTTTCTGTATTTTCCTTTTTTCATTTGGGTATTTCAACTCATTAGGGTAAATACCAAGGGACATGATAGCTGGATCAAATACTATGTTTAGTTTTGTGAGAAACTGCCAAACTGTCTTCCAGAGTGGCTGTGCCATTTTGCATTCCCCCCAGCAACGAATGAGCGTTCCAATGCTCCACATCCTTGTCAGCATTTGGTGTTGTCAGTGCTCTGGGTTTGTTGCAACAGGTGTGTAGTGCTATCTCATTGTTTTCTATCAAGTTTTGAATTTCAGTTATCAGTCATAAAATTTCCATTTGATTATTTTTTTTCTTTATTTTTTTGGCTGCATCGGGTCTTAGTTGCGGCATGCAGGGTCTTTGTTGAGGCACGCAGGGTCTTTCGTTGTGGTGCGGGCTCTGCGTTGTGGCGCATGGGCTTCTCTCTAGCTGTGGTGCACAGGCTTCTGTCTAGTTGTGGCGCGCAGGCTCCAGGGTGCATGGGTTCTGTAGTTTGCGGCACACAGGCTCTCTTGTTGAGGCATGCAAGCTCAGTAGTTGTGGCACGTGGGCTTAGTTGCCCCATGGCATGTGGGATCTTAGCTCCCTGGCCAGGGATTGAACCCGCGTCCCCTGCATTGGAAGGCAGATTCTTTGACGCTGGACCGCCAAGGAAGTCCCTCCATTTGATTATTTTTAAGTAGACTTCTGTATTCTGGGAGAAATTCAGTGTTTGTGTGTGTGTGTGTTTTTCCCTATTAATCACTTGTTTAAAGTCTGTGTCTTCTAATGTATGGATCACCTGTGGGTCTGTATCTTTTGCCCCTTTTTCCTCTTGGTTTTCAGTCTTTTGGCCCTGACTGTGGATGGATGGGCTTTGTAATTTTTTTACAGACTGCTGGACGTTGTATACAAATAATTATAGGCACTCTGGATGATATCTTCACTGTAGTGTATTTAGTTTTTTTTGGTAGGCAGGTAGTCTAGGATCCAATTACAATGATGCCATCAAAGATGGAGGGAATTTTCAGCCTGGTTTCAGACTTTCTGAGGATTAGTCTATTTGGGGCTGACTTTATTTTTAGGGCACAGCCCCTTGAGGATTTTAGTAGAAAGCCTACTAAAGTGTGTTTACGAAGATTTCTCTTTTTTGGGCCCTTAAATTCAGTTTCTGTCTCTCTGGCATTTTGAAACTGATGACAGCTCTGCTTATCATTTTAGTCTCTTAACCACTGCCGTGTGCTTGGTTTCTCAGCCTCTTGCTCACGAAGTTTAGGAATTGTAGATATTTTTAGGGAAAAGCATCATGGCATGAACTGTTCTCTTTTCTCCAGGATATTGGCCCGTTCAAGTCCACTTGCCTTGGTGGTTTTGTCTCCATGGCCCCGTGAGACTGGCGAAAGCTCCCAGCTGGGCCTCTCAGTCACGGTGCTGCTCTGAACCAGGAAACGACTCAGGGCAAACAGTGACCAAGGCTGTTGGGTTTACCTGTTTTACTTCTTCTCTCAATGTTGGCACTTCAGGTTCTCATGCCTTGTATCTTCTCCGGCTGTTTTGTTAAATGTTCTTTGATTTAAAAACAGCAGCAGCAGTATTTTGCTGTTATTAATCATTGGCTCGCCTCATCATTGATGGAGTTTTTCCTAATTTTAATTACAAGTTATAAACCAGCTAAACACATGTATTCATAATTTGAAAAATCAGGTGAAATTTAACAGCATACCCACTTTTCTGTGTTTAAGTAGCTCCTTGGCCCTGTATGTGAAACAGAGAAGTAATGCAGGGCAGTAGAAAGACACAGGAGGACCTCGCTCTTTCTATCTTTCCACACTGCCGTCCAGTGTTGGTGATGTCTTCACTCATGGTTTTCCATAGGACACAGTGTCACATAGGAAGGAAGGGGCAAGGGGGGAAGAAAGGGTCTTTTTTTGTTCTTTTTTTTTTTTTTCTCTATCAGGGAGGACAGTTTTCTAGAACACAGAACACACTCTTACGTCACTGGCCAGAAGTGGGTTACATGACCACACCTAGACTGATCACTGACTAGGAGGCTTATTGACTGGTTAGAACAATCATGATTTGTTCCTTGCAGTTAGGCACATTACCAACCAAACAAAATTAAGGTTCTGTTAACAAGGGAGAAGTTGGAATGACCATAGGGTAAGCAACCATTAATGTTTCTCATACAGAGTCTGTCCTCTGAGTTAGCCTAGTTGAAGGTACCAGTTGTGGAACAGCAGTTGACGACAACTATCTAAGTGTCAAATTGGGTGGTACAGATTATAAATTTTACATCTCGAAAAGAGGATATTATTTCAATACCTGTTTAGAATTGTGGAGTGTTCTGGAAAGGGAGATAATGCATGAAGGCCCAGCGGTAGGAAAAGGTATTAGGTTGTGAGACAGCGAATGTCCTTGGTAGGATGGTGATACCCTTTCTTTCAGCAGAGCCGAAGTGGTTCTGTTCACAGTAGCTGGGAGAGGACAGTCCTGTGGTAGAAGTGCGGGCCTCAGCGAGACCTCCCTGCCCGGGCCAAGGCAGGTGCCCAAGAAGAGAGCTCATCTCTGTGTCTGCTCTGTGTATGGAGCATGGAAGTAGACAATGGACAAGCAGTTGCGTCTTTGTGTGTGTGTGTGTGTGTGTGTGTGTGTGTGTGTGTGTGTGTGTGT
>NW_021703782.1:2472281-2474000 GCF_005190385.1 Monodon monoceros
TGTGTGTGTGTGTGTGTGTGTGTGTGTGTGTGTGTGTGTGTATTATGCAGGCCTCTCACTGTTGTGGCCCCTCCCGCTGCGGAGACCAGGCTCTGGACGCGCAGGCTCAGCGGCCATGGCTCACGGGCCCAGCCGCTCCGCGGCATGTGGGATCTTCCCGGACCAGGGCACGAACTCGTGTCCCCTGCATCGGCAGGTGGACTCTCAACCACTGCGCCACCAGGGAAGCCCCAGTTGAGTCTTAAATATTCTTTTATGACTCAATATCTCTCTAGAATACCAAAGAATAATTAATCACTGGAAAGAACTGGTAGTGTTTGGCATATGTGTTGAGTAGATATCTTATGTTCATTGGCTTTCAAGTTGTAGACCTGAACTTACATCTTGGCTCTGCCAGTTACTCGCTCTGTAACCCTTGCAAGTCACTTTGCCTGAGTTTTTTCCTCTGTAACTAGCAGTGGTACTCTTTTCTCCTGTGTTCCTTCCCCTTTAGGTGTATTAGACTTTGTTCCCCCAACTTGAACAATTTCCTTTTAATTTAGCGTTCAAGTGAGATGTCAGGAACATTGCTGGTAGTATTAAAAAGAGATATAGCTCTAAAACTAAAATACGACTCTGGATTAGGATTTAGGTTGTAGAGATAAACCACTTTGGACTCCCCTGACTCCACTGGATAATTGAGTTACTTATTTGTTACATAGCTAGCCCTTGTTTTGAAAGCAAAGAGCTGGACCCAAATGTCAAAAATGAAATCAGCCTTGTCTGCTCGGAGTGAATCCTAAATAATCCAGAACACACTGTGACTGAAAAATAGAAGTTATCCTTAGTAATGACGACTAATTAGTAGTATCGAAAATCTAAGCTAGTGAAAAGCTGAAAAATTACACTTGATATGTATTTATATTAAGTATATTAAGTGAGTCACTTTAGTCTAAAATTCAGATTCTTTGGAAAATGCAAAATTTTTCATTACAAGTAGCAGGAAGAGAGTGCCAAGGTTTTGTTGTCAGAGTTGTATTCATGAAAGAGAACCATAAGGTTCTTGCTTCATTGAGGATGAAACACACGCGCGTTCCTCTGTACAACTGAAGTGTTATTCTTAAATGTACGGCTCTCACTGGGAGTAAGAAAACTGACTGACGGGGTAAAAACTAGAGTCGGCCACTGTTCAGCAAATTAACTCTCAACGGTTACTTCGTGTTAATGATGGTAATGAGTTTAACATTTAGATTCTTATATCCCTCTTCGTTATGCGTGAATTGTGAATAGTATGGCTTACTTGCTGTATCAGGAGTCACTCCCAGCTCTCTAGATTGTGTGTAGATGGTAGTGTCACAAACCGAGAGAGGAAGTGGGCAAGGAACGGTAGCATCCAGAGGGCTCGCTCCTGATTGCTTCCGTTTCCTGTCTATAGAGAACCTTAAACCAACTTTGGAAATACTAAATTCAAATGTCAGGTGTTATGTTTTTTTCCAAGACCTTGAGACATATAATCACTGGGAATGGAATGCAGAGACATCACATAGATGGTTGTATTCTGTTTCACATATGTATTGCATCCTGAGCCTCAGAACTCAGAAACCACATACAGCTGCATGGGCTGAGGTGGATCGTTCTGTTCTAGGTCTTGTGACCCTTCCACCTCTGCTCAAACTTAACTTACCTAGGGGCTTCCCTGGTGGCGCAGTGGCTGAGAGTCCGCCTGCCGATGCAGGGGAC
>NW_021703782.1:2474010-2661957 GCF_005190385.1 Monodon monoceros
GCTGGGCCCGTGAGCCATGGCCGCTGAGCCTGCGCGTCCGGAGCCTGTGCTCCGCAACGGGAGAGGCCACAACGGTGAGAGGCCCGCGTACCGCAAAAAACAAAACAAAACAAACAAAAAAAAACACTTAACCTTCTGAGCTGTTACAAGAGATTCCAGCATTTTCATTTGCATATCTACTGTTAGATATAGCTTTATTCAAAATGTTGTGATTTTATTTGTCACATACCCTCTGGGTGGTGTGTTTGTCAGAACTGTCTCTACTAGAAATTTCAGCAGGAAAGGCCTGGCGAAGTGGATGCAGAGGGACCATGCCAGAAGCTGGCTGACCATCTACAGGATACCTCTTAGGATTTGGCCAAACCTCCCAGTCCAGGGTCCAGTCCTTTGTCCTGCTAGACACAGAAGCATGGTGTCAGCCCCAGGAAACTGAGCTGTTTCTTAGAAGTGGATTCATATTAACCAGGATCTTACATCTTGTTAGGTAAAAGTGCGAATGTATTTACAGTGAGTAATATACTAATGCTTTACTTCATTTGAAAGAAAGGACGTAAAGCAGTGTATAAAGATACACAAAATTCAGTAATTAACATAAGTATTTGAGAAGGCTGAAACAAAAGGAAAACAGGTTGAAATGACATAAAATGTAGAGATGAATGAGGCCAATGAAAACATTAGCGATATACTACTTACTTTCTGAGGGGAGACTAGGAATTTGGCTCTAAGCTTTGTAGCAGCAAGTGAAATGAGGGAACCTGTTTAGTTAAGTGATTCACAGTGTTTATGAGAGAAAAACCCAATCAGTTTCTCAGCAGAAGCCCTATTACTGATATTAAGATAATCCATTTTTGAGAAACATTATGAAGTGGTTCCTATCTATGTACTAGACTGATTTTCACGACTTTGCTTGGAGTAAACAGCAGTGATTTTCACAGGGCTTTTGTGATAACATCCATCAATATTGCTGACTTGAATCACAAGACCTAATTCCACAAGGGTACTGTATTATATGGTACAGGCATTGATTATTTATGATGATCTGGCAGGATCCATATGTGTATCTTAGAGTATCTTGGAATAGGTGGACAGTATGAAGAGTTTCAGAAGTCATCAAGGTATATTATTATCGTGATTTTTTTTTGCTGAAGGTTTGATATATATTAGATAGCAGTGTTTTTAGAATTATATTTCGGAATTATAACGGAGCTATTTACTTACATTTAGCTCGTTTTCCTTAAGAAGTTGAAAAGCCTAACAAAACCTAAGACTGAATAGAAGCCACTAGAAGCCCTCTTAATGAAAAGTGGGCAGGGTTGGGGGTCTTTGTTTTGAAAATAATTTTGTGCCTACTGGAAGTCATAGGTAAATGATTAACAGAAGGTCCAAAACTTATGTCCCATGTGACAAGATCATGATGATTGCAGCTTTGATAGATTTTAAAGGGAGTAGCTACCACAGGCATTAAAAAAAAAAAAAAGTATTCACAAAATGCCTGGCTTTGACTAATATTTAAGTATACCTTTTAAGGCAATAGTTCTCAGACCTTTTTGTTCTCAAGATCCCTTTCTATTCTTTTTTTTTTTTTTTTTGCGGTACGTGGGCCTCTCACTGCTGTGGCCTCTCCCGTTGCAGAGCACAGGCTCCGGACGCGCAGGCTCAGCGGCCATGGCTCACGGGACCAGCCGCTCCGCGGCAAGCGGGATCCTCCCAGACCGGGGCACGAACCCGTGTCCCCTGCATCGGCAGGCGGACTCTCAACCACTGCGCCACCAGGGAAGCCCCTCTATTCTTAAAAGATTATTGAGGACCCTAACAAGCTTGTTTTTTTTTTTTAAATGTAGGTTATAGCTATCCATATTTACCATATTAAAAATTAAATTTCAATGCTTTATTAATTCACTTAAAAATAACCACTCGTTATAACATTAATAACACTTTTTATGAAAAAATAACTGTTTTCCAAAGTAAAAATAAATTGAGTGAGAAGAGCAACGTTTCCTGTTTTTGTAACTATCTCTAATGTCTGGCTTAATAGGAAACATCTAGATTCTTAGATCTGCTTCCTCATTCAACTTCGTGTAATGTGTTGTTCAGTTGAAACCTATGAGAAATATGTAAGAAAATTTGGCCTTATACAAATACATAGTTAAAGAAGAAATAATTTCATAGCCTTTGCAGATCATTGTGGACCTCCTTCTTTGATACTACACCCAAACTCGGCAGAGGGTAATTTCTTAAAGGTTAATTGCAGTGTGGTAAGTGAACCCATACTAATGAACTTTCTGTGTTGCGTTACATTAAAATCCATTGGCCTATCTTGTGCTTTTGAATGGATCTATTACCCATGCATGCTTTTATAATATGCATTAGTCATTTGGAAATTGAGGCACTGATTTATCGGTTTGCTAGGGTTGCGGTAGCAAAGTACCACAGACTGGGTGGCTTAAACGACAGTAATTTCCTCACAGTTCTGGAGGCTGAAGGTCCAAGATGGAGGTTTTGGTTGTTCGTTTCTTCTGAGGCCTCTCTCCTTTGCTTGTAAATGGCAGTCTTCTCCCTGTGTCCTCACATGGTCTGTGTATATCTGTGTCCTAATTGCTTCTTCCTTGAGGGTACTAGTCCTCCTGGATTAGGCCTTGCCCCAGTGACCTTACTGAGCCTCAGTTACCTTTTTTAAAGGCCTTACCTCCAAGTCTGGTCACATTCTGAGGTGCTGGCGGCGAGGGCTTTTATCATATGCGTTTGGTGGGACATGGTTCAGCCCATAATTCAGATTTATGCAGATCTTGCTAATGTTCACACATTTTATTACAGAAAACCAACAAGTCACATTTTGTTGCCACCAATCCCACAATCCCATCAGAAGTCTTTAAGTGCTGGGCAGCTGTCAGGCTCACACTGGTGAATACAAGTTTTCCAAACTTTAAGTTTTGCTTTTCCTCAAGAAGGAACCATTGTTCCACGGTATACACAAAAAAGGCTTTGTGTATTCTTCCCATTAAAAGGGTGTATACTCAAGAGTTGCTATTTCGTAAAGCGAATAACCTTTACTGTTTTATGAAGGACATTTGGAAGGGAAACAGGCCTTTGTTCTCTGGTGGTGACGTGGTGGCACAGAGTACAGTGCCTGCTCGTCCATCTTGGTGCCCCTGCTTGGCTTTGTGCTAGGTGCCAGCCGTGTACCTGCTATTACTCATGTACCATAAATACTGTAGAGTGAAAAAGACAGATGCTGTTGTGGAGGCTCACTAACCCTCCCATCCCCACTCCGAGATCCCTGGGGCCTGTAATCAGGTTACTTTACATGGTAGAAGGACTTTGCAGTTTTGAGTAAGTGAGGAGTCTTGAGATGGAGCGATTTCTCTTGGATTATCTGGCTAGCTCCTTGCAAGGCGGAGGCAGGAGGCTGAGTCCGAGACCCAAGGCTGGGGTACTAAGAGGAAGGGGCCGCGGCCCAACCGGAGAAGGAAGCTGAAAAGGGCAAGGGGAGAAGTCTCCCCCGGAGCCTCCAGAAGGAGCGCATCCCGGCAGACACCTTGATTGTACACGCCTGACCTCGGCAGCTGGAAGAGAACACGTTTGTATTGTTTCAGACCACTCAGTTTGTGGCAGTCTGTTACAGTAGCGATAGGAAACTGGTGCAAATGTATCATTTCAGTCATACACAAATGTGTTATTATGAAAATGTTTTAACCCCACAGACCCCCTGCAAAAGATCTTGGGCATCTCCGGGGGGGGGGGTCTGTGGGGCACACGTGACCATACTGTGAGAATTCTGACTTAAGATAAGCCCGCTGCAAAATGCACATTGGGTGACTGAATAAGGTGACTTGCTGTGTTGTATTAGAAGCTATAAGAATGGAAGGGCTTATATAAAAAGGGTAAAATCTGTTTGTATAATGTGATCCCAGTTCTCTTAAAATACTATATACACACACATACCCCGCACAAATTTGGAGGGAGATACACCAAAATAATTATTTTTTCCCCTGGGTGATGGATTTTTTTTTTTAAATGCTTTGCAGTGTTTTCCAAATTGTCACCAATTTGTCTTCAGATTTATAAAACTGAGCCAAAACTTCCAACTCACTATAAGGTGTATTTGTCAATGTAGGAAGATAGAACGTATTTCATGAATAGTTTAACTTGCTTTATAACTTAAAATTTAGCCATGTGGCAAGTGGGCCTTCTTTGGTTCTCTTGTGCTGGGTGTTGTAAATGTCAGGTTGGGGCTTGTGCCTGGCCGGCATATCTCCAGGTCTTTGAACATGTTTCCTCTGCCTGTAATACCAGCTAGTACTGTGCTTTGCTTCTCAGGTTACACCTCACGCCCCTAGAAGGCCTTCCCTGACTTCTCAGGTTCGGCTTAGGGGCCTCTCCTGTGTTGTGAACTGTGTTGCTTCTGTCGTATGTTTGCTTTCCTGACTTTTCTTATTTGTTTTGGTTGTAGCTTGCCTTCCTCCTAGACTAAGCCCACTATCTTTCTGTCTAATTATCCTACTAATTTGTGTTGGCCTGTAAGCCATTAATTTTTCTGTCTGCATTGTTCTGTTTAGAGCCGATCCATTATGTACTGATGACGTATCTGAACTCTTGATGAGCAATCTTATTTTCCTTATTTCTGAATCTTGTGGGGCTGGGATATTAGTGAACCGTGGACAGCCACGGATGTTGTTTATTTCATCCTCCCTTCTTACAGTGTTTAATATATTAGCATACATCCAGTAGAAGCTTGTTAAAAGTTTGCTACTTTATAAAATATTCATCTGTTTAACATATTAGCTAGTCTTATTTTATAGTGTTTAGGAGTCTTTTTTCCTTTTTATTTATTGAACGAATATTGGTGTATTGAGAAAAGTTTTGGTTTAACTGGACATCTATGAAACCAGTAGGATATTCAGTGGAGTGGTAGGAACTGTCATTCACCCATGTTGTTACAGCTGTATTGCACAGGGGCCCAAAGTGGCAGTGTCATCGTCATCCAGGAGGGAAAAGGCACAGGATGGAATATACTGTCCGTGTTACATCCAGCTCCCTGACGGTCGTCACTGTCATCACTTCTGTTTCTCATTTTTCTTATCTGAAAAATGAAGACAAAATATCAAATCTATTCTACCCACCCAACTCAGATTAGTTTTGAAAACAAAATAGAAGAATATAGTAAAAGAAATGGTGCAAATGTTGCTGTTATACCTGAGAGTCCTTTGTGGCAATTTATACTTAGTGTAGCCATTAAACAGATTACATCATGACATTCACATAGATTATCCTGGGTTCACAATAATCTTATATGGTTAACTTCAGGCCTTAGTGATGACTAGGCTTGCCTTGGAGAAATGCTAATTCTAGACCTGGGGCAGGGAAAATACAAGATGAGCCCAGGGTATGTGTAGTACCAGAGGAAGGAAGTGCTCAAAAACAGAAAGATGAAGGCGTGTCAAAGGAACCCTGGAACCAACCTGAGAGAGTACCTAGTGACCAAACCTGGAACCATTTGAGCAAAAACCAATAAGGTAGAATTGGATTATAACCAAAGTGTAAGATAAATACAAATGAGTACATATACATACAAATAAATAAATGGGGGGGAAAAGACAAGTCTCCCATGTAGAATTACAAATAATTTATGTAGCTATTCCACCCTCATGGAGGAGGAGCTTAACTCCTACCTCCTCCTTTGAGGGTGGGCTAGACTTAGTGACTTACTTCCAAAGAATGGAGGAGGGGAAAATGATAACCGAGTACTGGATGTTCCCACCAGCACTGAGGCCATATGGATGTCACATACCTCCAGTACATGACGAGAAGGGCACTTGCCTTTGTGATATTCTTTCCAAAGACCCATAACCCCAGTCTAAGCACAAGAGAAACAATAGACAAAGCTAGACTGAGGGCATGTTTTGCAGGACAGGGTCATGAAAAACAAGGAAAGACTGAGAAACTGTCAAGACCAGAGGAGTGGAGGGAGATGCATTGACTAAATGCAATGTGGTGCCCTGGATGGGACCCTGGAATAGAGACAGGACAGTAACAGAGAAGCTGGTGAACCAGAGAATGTCTGGGCTTGACTTAGTGGTAATGTACCAATGTCAGTTTCTTAGCTGAGCAAAATGTGCCCTGGACACATAAGATGTTAACAGCCTGGGAAACTGAGTGAGAGGGATTCGGGACCTCTTTGTACAATCTTTGCAACTTTTTTTTATAAATCTAAAATTAGTCCAAAGTAACGTTTATTGTAAAATATGGGTAGGGAAGAATTAACTTGTAAATAATAAAAGCAAATGTGCTTATTGCAGAAGATGTGAATGAGAAAAGGTAGTAAATTGAGATCACTTGTAACCCTCCTACCCATGGATAGCTGATTGTTTTCGTATCTTTTTTCTAGACTTAATTCTATGTATAATCCATTCAGCAAATAAGTCTTAGCCTCCTTTATGGGCCAGGCACCATGCCAGGAGCTCGGGATAGAGCAGCAAACAAGAATGACGTGAGTCTCTCTCATGGAGTCTGTGCTCTACTGAGAGAGAGCGAGCGCCATTAAAATAAATGATAATCCCACAAGAACCAGTTACAGTGGTGTTGTGGGAAATGCTGTAAAGAAGCAGTACGGGCGTGGGGACATGTGGGGGGGAATCTAAGATGCACCATTGGAGGCGAGAACTGAAAAATGAGGGGTCGGGCAGGTGAGGGAGGGTGGAGTGGGGGCCCTGGGAGTTCAGGTACAGGTGGGGGACCCTCAGGGAGGAAGGAGTTAGGAGCTAGAGGCGGGAGGGGCTGAGGCTGAAGAGGTAGTTAAGCGAGGTTGAAATCCTGCATTTTAAGGTTTGGGCACTTTTTCCTAAAGAGTGATGGGGGAGTAATATGTTAGTAATTTTAGAAGATTATTCGGCTGCCTTGTGAGCAGGTGGGTTGGAAGGTAGTGAGAGCAGGGAGGTAAGTGTGGTAGGTCAAAGGGAGGTGATGGTTCTCTGACGGGCAGAGTGACAGATGCAGAGCAGACGGATTCAGTATAGCTTCTGAGGTGAAATCAGGCAGACGTGCTGATTGTTTGGATGTGGTTTTGGGGGTGAAAGGAGAGTTAAGTGTTCTGTATTCCTAGCGCATGAAGCTGGTAATGCCATGTATGAGGCGGGACCTTTTTCAGTTAATATTAAAAGCATTGCCTTATGTACAAAAGCTTACCTTAATAATTTTTAATGGTTGCATAATATTTGAATACATGAATGTATTCTAAATTCCTAGCAAAAGTTACTGGGAGGAAGGCATTTATTAATATCTGTTTATGTGTAGTGAATACAGTGGTTTGCAAATGGATGGTAGGATTGTTGCTAAAGACTAAATGCTGCTAGACAGTTGGAGCTGGTCGCTTCCTGTGAATAAGAATAATGAAGTTCTTTGATGTCAGCTGCAGGTAGAAAACATTAATAAAGTAAGCCAAGAGTAATCTTTTAGTGAACTCAGTTCCTTGCATGGAGATTTGTAAGCAAAACCAAATTGCTGATAGGGTAAAGTTGTGGTATAGCTCAGAAATCCAAGAAATGTATTCTGAGTTAGGATAATCTGACTTTGCTACAGGTTTTCAGAGGTTACGTTTGTTCATGATGTCATCAGTAGGTGACAAGTTGATTTTAGTTTCATCGGGCATCTACCTATGACATTGGTGGCATGGTTCTAATGAGTGAGACATTTGGCTCTAAAGTTGAATTTGGCAACATAAATTCAACCCTTTAAAAAACATGAAATGGTTACATTGTGAATCCTCAGTAAAGGGTTTTTTAGAAATTCTTAAAATCAAATTAATAAAACACTGCCACTACCATTTAATGGTTATCTGTCAGCAGAAGGTCAAAACTCTTTCAAACAGTCTACTCAGAATTATTTTTAGAAATGAGCAAATAATTCTAGGGTTCATCTAATACTTATTCGGAGCAATGTTCTTAATACATATGACACCCTTCACATTCTGTTGACAACTACCTTGTAAACATTTTCTGCACCTGTATTTCCTACTTAATGTGTGTGGAGTAGGGGACTTCGCAAATTTGTGTGCTTGGATAAGGGTTAGGTCACACATTTAGGGAGAACGAACCCATACTAAGTTTATGAAGTGCTGTAATTCAAGATGTTACTAATGAACTAGGAAAAAGAACTTGGTATTGTAAAGTGGTGCCTTGGTGAAATTAGCCTAAAATACCAATGGAAAGCCGATCAAATACTGGTTGGATATCCTCAGGAAGGTCATTGGAAAGAAGTGAGCTTAGTTTTGATTTTCATATATAGAGCCTGAGGATTTGTACCTCAAATGTCACCTGTAATGGTTGTCTTGCTCCACAAAAAGAAGTCCATAGAAAGTTAACTAAAATTACTCAGTCAGTGAATAATTGTTTGGTACATGTACTCTACCCCTCTTACCCTAATGTCATGATGTAATGAATTGACTTTGTTCCTGTGCACGTAGAGCGTTACTTATGAACTATTCTTGGGAGAATTGAGAAAATAGTCAGTTAAATCCCGTTTTGTGTTGTGGTTCCAGTTAAAAATTTCAGTTGAAAAAGGCTTCAGGAGTTATGAACTAAGCCTATAAAATCATCAGCTGAAGTAAATACATAAAATCGTAGGGAGTCTGTGGACCTGTTTAAACAGTTCTAAAACACTGTCATTTAGAGGAAGTTCTTTGGAAGAATCTGTGCTTAGAACAAGTGAAAGTCAGTGTAGATACTTATGAACCTGTTATCTGTAACTGATTGACACTGTAAATAAGATTTGACTAGAGGGGTTTAGGATAGGGAAGAAAAAAAGAATAATAAATCCACACTAAATGTTAGCAGAATTAGAGATATTTAGGATAAATTTCTAACTTTTCAGACTTTTGAATTGTGAGGTATAACACACATCAGAAAAATGCGTAAAGCATACTTCTGCAGCTTAATGAATTATTATAAGGCAAGCACCTTTGCAACCCACTCAGGTTAAGAAAATAAAGGATTACTGTACTCCAGAGGCTTGCTGATCACAACCCCTTCCCTTTCCCTAGAGATAAATACTGTTTTCTCTTTGTCTAGTCACTTTTTTTAACTTTACTTTATGGTTTGAGCATCTAAGTATGCATCAATGGGATTATAATTTAGCTTTGCCCTGTTTTTGAAGGTTAAATAAATGGAATCATACGGTAAATTTTTTTTCCTTGCTTTTTAAAAAAAATTTATTTATTTATTTTTGGCTGTGTTGGGTCTTTGTTGCTGCGCTCAGGCTTTCTCTAGTTGCGGCGAGTGGGGACTACTCTTCGTTGCGGTGTGCGGGCTTCTCATTGCGGTGGCTTCTCTTGTTGCGGAGCACGGGCTCTAGGCATGTGGACTTCAGTAGTTGCGGCACATGGGCTCAGTAGTTGTGGCTCGTAGGCTCTAGAACGCAGGCTCAGTAGTTGTGGTGCTTGGGCTTAGTTGCTCTGCAGCATGTGGGATCTTCCTGGACCAGGGCTCGAACCCGTGTCCCCTGCATTGGCAGGCACATTCTTAACCACTGCACCACCAGGGAAGCCCTGTTTCTTGCTTTTATGCAGCATGATTTTGAAGAATCTTCTTTGCTGCAAGTAGTAGCGTTTATGATGTTGCTCTAGACTATATCATTCTTTTTTATAAATACACCACAGTATACCTACTCATTTTACTACTGATGGATCTTTGAGTTCTTAACAGCTTTTGGTGGGTACAGACAGTGCTATTTTGAATACTATCCATGTATCCTAGTGGGTATGTGCACAAATTTAATTGGTCTGGGTGTGAACTTGTTGGGTTGTAGGCTATGTTCTCCATGGTGGTGTTCTACTTTACACTCAGGTAAGCATGTATGAGGGCTTCCCTGGCTCCACATTCACCGACCACTTGATGATGTCCGACTTTTAAGTTTGTCCATCTGCTGGCTAGGTTATGGATTCTGATTGTGGTTTTAATTTGCATTTCCTTGGTAGCCAAAGAGATTCAGCATCTTGTCATGCTGATGAGCCGTTTGAAAAACTTTTTGAAGTACCTATTCAAGTCATTTGTTGATTTTTCTATTGCCATATCTGTCTTAGAGGTATGTAAAAGTTATTTATTTCCTATAAACAAGCTTTTTGTTAAATGTGTTGTAAATATCTTTTATTCTGTGGGTGGTATTTCACTCACTGTCTTGGTCTGTTTGGGCTGCTATAACAAAAATACCACAGACTGGGTAGCTTCAACAACAGACATTGATTTCTCACAGTTCTAGAGGCCGGGAGTCTAAGATTGAGACTGGCTGACTCCATGTCTGGTGAGAAGGAGCTGCTTCTGGTTCATAGTCTGCCATCTTTTTCTGTGTCCTCTAGGGAGCTCTTTGGGGTTTCTGTTATAAGGGCACTAACCCTATTCACGAGGGCTCCGCCCTCATGATCCAGTCACCTCCAAATACCACTACATTGGGGATTCAATATATAAAATTTTTAGTTTTCAATATATAAATTTTGGTGGGGGCTTCCCTGGTGGTGCAGTGGTTGAGAGTCCACCTGCCGATGGAGGGGACACGGGTTCGTGCCCCGGTCAGGGAAGATCCCACATGCCGCGGAGCAGCTGGGCCCGTGAGCCATGGCCGCTGAGCCTGCGCGTCCGGAGCCTGTGCTCCGCGACGGGAGAGGCCACAGCAGTGAGAGGCCCGCGTACCGCAAAAAATAAATAAATAAATAAATTTTGGTGGGATACAAACATTCAGTCTGTAACATTCTCCTAATGGACAGACTGTGAACAGATGTTCTTAATTGTAATGTGGTCCTGTGTCATAATCTTTTGTGTTACGGCTAATGCTTTTTGTCATTAGAAAAATTTCCCTACCCTGAGGTCATGAAGATATTTTTCCCTATTATTTTGTAAGAGCTTTATTTGCCTCTCATATTCAAGTCTATAACCATCTGAGTGATTTTTGTGGGTGTGTATGGATAAGGGTGTATTTAATTTTTTTTTTTCATGGAGGTAGCCCGTGGTACCAATGCTACTTACTAAAAAAACCATTTTCTTACCCACTCTTTTATAGAGCCACCTCTGATATATATCAAGGGTCATATGTAAAGGAGGGTCTATTTCTAGACCCCCTATTCTGTACTGTTGGTTATTTTTCTAGCTTTATGTCAAAAGCACTCTGTTTTAATCACTCTAACTTTATAAACAGTGTCTGGTAAAGCAAGTCCTCTCACCTTATCTTTAAGAATGTCTTAATTATTCCTGGGCCTTTTCATTTCCATGTAAATTTTAGCTGAGTTTGTCACAGAAACTCCTGTTGGGGTTTTGTTTTGTTTTTAAATTGAAGTATAGTTGATTTACAGTATTGTGTTACTGTTTTTTTTTTTTTTTCCTGCGGTACGCGGGCCTCTCACTGTTGTGGCTTCTCCAGTTGCGGAGCACAGGCTCTGGACGCGCAGGCTCAGTGGCCATGGCTCACGGGCCCAGCCGCTCCGCAGCATGTGGGATCTTCCCAGACCCGGGCATGAACCTGTGTCCCCTGCATCGGCAGGCGGACTCTCAACCACTACGCCACCAGGGAAGCCCTGCAAGTCTTTTTTTAAAGGAATTAAAAAAAAAAAAAAAAAAAGGGAGCATGCAAATCCTAACCCAAAGAACATTGAGCCAAGTTCTGCATTGGGGTCTGTTTTAACTACTCTTCAGCTCTGGGTTGCCGTTTTTCTATATATATAGCATTATGTATGTCTAAAAGATAATAATTCTTTTAAAGGCTATTACATCTAAAAAATAAATAATTCCTTGTAATCAATGATCTTGTCTATTTCACATTTCCCCAATTGTTTCATAAAAAATTGTACATTGAAACTGGTTGATATATCTTTTAAATCCTTAAAAAAAATTCTATAGGGCTCCCCTTCCCTTTTTTTTTTCTTACTGTGTATTTGTTGAAGAAACGAACAAATCAGGTCATTTGTTTCCCATTTTGAGTTTTCCTGATTGTGTTCCTGAGCTGTCATTTAACATGTTTCTCTGTTTCCTGTATTTCCTGTAAATTGGTAGTTAGATCTAAAGATAAAAAACATTTTTGTTTTTTATTTTTTAAGCACTTCTGATGTTGTAGATTTCTTGGATCATGTGGGTTCAGAGGGGCTTGAAGGTTGAATGTTACATATAGTTATGTATGTGTAGTTATAGTGCATGGTTATAATCATGCCCTGTGCCTCCCTGATTGTCACACCTCCAGAATCCCACATCAGTTTGAGGTTAGAATGGAGGGTGTATTTGGAAGTAGAAGTACCTCCCCCTTTTGAAATTCTAAGTCCTTTTTTATGCAGAGGTTCTGTCCCGCGTGTGGACTAAAAAAAAAACAAAAAACCGCAGTGTGAGAGTTGTGAGTTAATTTTATTTGGGGCAAAATGAGGACTATAGCCCGGGAGACAGCATTTCAGAGAGCTCTGAGAAAGTGCTCCGAAGAGGCTGGGGTCAAGGTCAGTATATATGTGATTGTGGCGAACGGGGAGTACATGCAGTCAAGCACGTATTTTTTGCAGAAGGTTTCTGCTAGTCACGAGGAGCAGACGTCACCAAGAAAGATTTTAGTGCTTTTCTAGATACGAGGAGATGCAAGAATTGGGCTCATAAAATCTTTTCCTAAAAATATCTATCTGAAGACCTGTTCTGCCTGTTTTCCCCAGAGCCCAGAGTGCCTGCCTCCTTCCTGCTCTCCACCCTGAACTCCTCTCAGGGGGTGCGGAAGGTCAGCAGCTGCAGCCGGTCAGGATTTGATCCTTGTAGAGGTAGATGGCAAGTGCCAATTTGTAGGTGACATGAGCATTCCCCTGCCCTGCACCACAGCCGTGCCTAGGAGTTCTTGAATGTGTCTTCTGCTCTCTTTAACTGTAATTCAGCTTCTTAGTCTGATAATGCCTAATCTGTGTCGAAGTCCTCTTCGGCCACACCTTCCAGTTTACCTCTTCCCTTTCTAAAGTGTAACTGGAAAGCACCTTAGCCTGAATAATAATTCTTTTACTTTAGGAGAAAGTGGCAGCCATGGACCCCATAAGCATGAGAAATGTGTTCGTTTCTGCAGTTTTTTTAATTTTCAGATTTATCATTACAAAAGTAATCATTTATTTCAAAATTAAGTAATTGTTTAAAATTTTTAAACAATGTAGAACTTTATATAAAGTGAAAACTGAATGTACCATCATCCTCCCCACTTCCACTTCATTCCTTCCTCAGTGATAATTGTTAAGTTTGGTATATCTCATTTGAAACTTAACTCTATACAGGTACATGACATATTATATATACATGCATACATATACAAATGTTTTGTTCTTTAAAAATATTCAAAACTTTTTACTTATGCTACAAAACTTTTATCTATGCAACACTGTCAATGTATTTTATAGGGGAGGTATTCTTCCCCTTCTAGTTAGTGTTAGCTAGCTATCATTTTCATTTTTCCTGTATGACCAAGTTGTAAATCAGGAAAAACAGGTTAAGAGAGTGCCTACAAATTACCCAGAAAACTTGTAGATAGCTTTTCATTTTATAAAAAGGCACGGTAGAGGGCTTGCGTGGTGGCGCAGTGGTTGAGAGTCCGCCTGCCGATGCAGGGGACACGGGTTCGTGCCCCGGTCCGGGAAGATTGCACATGCTGCGGATCAGCTGGGCCCGTGAGCCATGGCCGCTGAGCCTGCGCGTCCGGAGCCTGTGCTCCGCAACGGGAGAGGCCACAACAGTGAGAGGCCCACGTACCGCCAAAAAAAAAAAAAAAAAGGCATGGTAGGATGTAAGTAGTATAAAAATTAAATTATTTATAAATGCCATATAGCATATATTTTTTAAAAGTCTTATGCTAGTAGAACTTAATACACCAAAGTACCAAAAAGGACCAAATTTATACTTAATTTAGCAAAGTTAGTTCTTTGTTTAAAAGTTCGCTTTCCTTGTTTAAAAAAATCATTTCGGGGCTTCCCTGGTGGCGCAGTGGTTGGGAGTCCGCCTGCCGATGCAGGGGACACGGGTTAGTGGCCCGGTCCGGGAAGATACCACATGCCGCGGAGCGGCTGGGCCCGTGAGCCATGGCCGCTGAGCCTGCGCGTCCGGAGCCTGTGCTCCGCAGCGGGAGAGGCCTCAGCAGTGAGAGGCCCGCGTACCAACAACAACAACAACAAAAAATCATTTCGGGTGGTTGGGGGCTCGGACTGGACAGGGTCGTGCCAGGGCCGGGGGGGAGGGTGGAGTTGCTGGGCTCTGACGCCTTTCTCCATGCAGAAAAAGGAAAAAAATCATTTCCAAGAAAATTGGAAAAATACAGAAAATGGAAGGAGAAAGCCACCCATGGTCATTTCATAAATGTTAATAGCCAGAATCAGAATTAGATGGAATAGTCCTATGGCAGTAACTAGTCTATATTCCTTTCCCAGAACCTTTTCTCCCAAATCCCAGGTGGGATTTTATAAGAAAGTATGTCTTTCTGAGGTTCAAACTTTTTGAAATATAAAAACTTTATTTAATCTAAGTTTTAAAAAGTTCCCAAATAACTAAGATGTACTAGACGAATAGAATTTCTCTCTTTACTGCCATCTGAGTCCTCTCTTGCCTTCTCTTGCCCCCAATTCTCATATAAAATCATTGAATTGGAGTAGACCTTAGGGTTGGCTCATTCAGTACTTAGGAAAACAAATTTTACAAAGCCTCTGAGTCCTGTGGAACTGCTTCTAATGAATAGCACAGTTTTGATTAGTGGCATCGTCCCGCCATAGCTATTTCAGAAGGAGAATCTCCTATTGTAATCACCTGAGAGGCAGCTGTAAAAGTTTGAACTCAGCTTAAATGAGCATCAGCTTTTTTTTTCTTTTGGTTGGAATGACAGTTTGAAACAAAGAGTTCCTTTATTTCTGAATTTCATAAAATGTCTAGCAAAGAGACAGAGTGCACTTTGAGACATATTTCACTAAAAGCCTTTTTATTTTATTTATTTTTTAGCACAACAAAAATCTTTGTGAGGTAGGAAAAGAAGTCAGGAGAGAGGAAATCTCCCACCCAGTACATACATCTCTTTTTGCAGTTTCACAACTAGCCAAGTTATTTACTTAGGATGTTAACGTTTCTTTCTCCTCAAACCTGGAATGTCTTACTAGCCAGTTCCTTGAAGGAAGGAAATAAGAGGCTGCTGAAGGGGATTAGTACCGATCCAGTTACTGAAATTTTGAATCCACAGTAGAAGTCCGCATTAGTACATTTTAGATAATTAGGAATAGGCTTTAAAACCTAAGTTTCCTGAAGCCTTTGGTATCTTCTAGGTCTTTATGATTCACGTGACGTTACCACCTACAAATTAGTATATTTTTACTGTAAAATCACAAGGCCTTATTAGTGTCGCTCGCATGTATCTCCATTAGGAGTGAAAAGGTTCATGCGTTTTGGACACGCAGAATTTCCGTTCACAGCTCTCTGTTGGAAACCGAGAAGTACGGTTTCTGTCGCCGTCCTGTGGTTGCCCCCTTGCTGTGGAAGCTGTTTGGTCTGTCACCCCCGGGCTTAGTCACCGTCACACGTAGCAGGGCCTGCTTGATGGGGAGGCGAGCCCGTCGCTCTGGCAACCGTGGCACCTTGGTGACGTCAGCCCGCGGGGCTGCGCGCGCCGACCGGTCGGGCATGGCGGCTGCCCAGCCTGCTGCGGCGGGGCTGCGGGGCGCGCGCGGGTGGTGAGCTCGCGAGCTTTCCCTCCGCTGTTTCTTGCGGACCTCCGCCATGGACGCCGCCTCCGACCCCTACCTGCCCTACGACGGGGGAGGAGACTGCATCCCCCTGCGGGAGCTGCACAGGCGAGGTAATGCGGGCGGGCGGCGGGGCTGCTCCCGGGCCGAGGGTTCGAGGGTTTTGGAGGGTCCCGGTCCGGCTGTTCCCTGCGTGCGCATCGCGGCCGCCGTCACAGCGCGCCCCGGTCCTGCTGGGTGGCGCGGGCAGTGGCGCTTCTCCACCTTACTTTACACCGCGAAATCCGGTGCGTGTCCCGGTGCCATTGGATTTCAGCTGCTGCCGGTTACCGTGGAACCCCTGCACCCTAACGTCAATTCCTAGGAGAAGCTCTTACCTGCCTTTTAGAACACTTTCAAATGGCAGTAGAGAGGAACACTTTTATACGAATATTTTTATTTAGCATGCATTCAGCTGATTAACTACATTGTCTTCCACAGGTATCTGGTAAAAATTTATATGATAAAAACATATGGGATCATTTTTACACATCAGAAAAAATAAGAGTCAGCAGTTCGTAAAAGCCGGAAAAGCACCCAGCATTCATTTAAGTCTTTCGGCAGGCACTGCCAGAAATGGTTACATGTTAATTAAACTGCCCTTTTTTCATTTTTCTTAAACTGATTATTCTGAAAATAGACTGGCAGTTCTAGAAGAAAAACTGAACCTCAAGAAAAATCTCTTAGCTAGATGACTTCATTTATGAACCACATTAGTTTGAATTTCCTGCATGATATTATGAACTCCTTTTGTGAGCAGGGAAGTCATGATTTTCCTGAGCATATTTAGCCTCTTATTTAAAACATAGTTTGTATTCTGATAACACCTTTCTTTAGTATTAAGTTCCATTAGGATGAAAAATGGTAATATGTTTAACAGATACTTATTGGTTGGCTTGTGTCTTCTAGACAATATTTTAGGCTCTGAACAGTTGTAACATTATATATCCCATAGTATTCTGTTGTTAGCAAAAGCGTGCTTTTCAGATTTTGAGAAAAACTATATGAAGATCATGTTATATATTGTGCTTTCTCTTAGTTACCTTTTTAGTAAAATATACATATATATGTATATATAAATTATTTTAGAACATTTGGGGAAATACCTAAAAGCATAAAGAAGAAAATTAAATTTTCTCATAATCTTAGCACCTAGAATTGTTGGGTTTGTTTGTTTTTCAGCTCTAATGTGTTCCTGTGCTTTCCTTTTTTTCTGTGTTCCCATCATGCCTTTTCTGGTAGGGATTTCTTTAAACAGGAAGCAACCTGAATGAATGGTGACTGTTCAGATGTCACAGTATTTGCTAATCAGTAATTAAACTGTGTTTTCTTTGAGCTGTTTCAACCTCCGTTTGTTGATTTATAACAAACCAGAAGACCTGGGGTTGGGAAATTTAAATTCCCAGTGTTAGCCGTGGCAATCTTTGACATGACTTGGCATATGGACCCCACGTCTGTATAAGGTGTGCAAGTAATAAGAAGTAAGCCAAAGCTTATGTGCGAGTAGGCATGGTTCCTGGTTTGATTATTACTAAACTAGAAGCTTTTGGCTTCTATTATATTTTCACAAATAGTCCTTTAGGAACCTTGCTTAAGGTCTAAGTCAGTCCCACTCTTGGCAGCTCAGACGGGTTCCTTATCCCTTGACAAGACCTTCCTCAGCCAACCTAAGCGGTTTTGTTTGAGAGTAACACTGTGTCTTTGTAGTACAGGTCAGTTGGTTATTAGGCTCACTTGACCGTTCTGTAGCATCCTAGCATCTGTAGGTAAGAGGTTATTTGTGTTCCATAATTTATGACCTTTTCTGGCCATGGGTCAAAACAAAGGAACTGGAGATGTGGAGACAAGCAGTTAACATGAATCAAGAAAAAGAATCAGCTTCTCTATAAGGACAAAATTGCAATGACTAGAAATATCTCTTGGGACTGGAAAAGAGCGAAGAGGCAGATAACCCAAGTATAAAATTGTAAAGGATATCAGTGAAGGAAATAGACTGTTTACTGAATCCCTGAGTGCTAGAGTTAGGAATTACCTTTGTGGATAAATTAAAGTTAATGCTCCTTGTCCAGGCACGATGGTAAATATGACAGTTCCCACTTGAGTAATACAGAAACTAGAAATGGATGTAGATTAAAAAGAGAATTAAAGCTTCCCTGGTGGCACAATGGTTAAGAATCCACCTGCCAATGCAGGGGACACGGGTTCGAGCCCTGGTCCGGGAAGATCCCACATGCCATGGAGCAACTAAGCCCGTGTGCCACAACTACTGAGCCTGCGCTCTAGAGCCCGCAAGCCACAACTACTGAATCCCGCATGCCTAGAGCCCGTGCTCCACAACAAGAGAAGCCACCACAATGAGAAGCCTGTGCACCGCAACGAAGAGCAGCCTCTGCTCACCGCAACTAGAGGAAGCCTGCATGCAGCAATGGAGACCCAGTACAGCCAAAAATAAATAAATAAAATAAGTAAATTTATTTAAAAAAATAGAATTAGTTAATATATTGTTGATGGATTAGAAATTAATATGACATTTTAGAATAGTTATTTTTGGGAGTAAATTTCCTGTCAGACACTATTAAGTTCTTTCATAAAATATCTCTTCCATTTTCATCGGGGGGGGGGGGAAGAAAACCTTTGGTTTATTTGCATTATTAGTTTTATACTTTGACTTTTTTCCTTATTTGTTCATGAAGTTTAGGTAGTTTGGAGGTTGAATTCTTTTTTATCCTAACAGGCCCTTATAAGTGCATTTGATCTTTGGGACTTTTAGCATTATTTGAATTTTGTTTCCTTTGAAGTTTGTGTTGAGCTCTCTTGTGTGTATAAGGCACTCTCAGGTGCTGTGGAGAACTGGTGGGAGTAGTAATGGTGATATTAATAAAAGTTAATACCTACACTGTTCTAATAAGTGCTTTACGTGTGTCAGCTCATTGATGTGTAACAAATTATTTTAATCCCTGTCACAGACTGTGAAGTAGGAACGGTTATAATCCCCATTTTCCTGTTGACAAAACTGAGATAAAGAAATGTTCAAGGGGCTTCCCTGGTGGCGCAGTGGTTGAGAGTCTGCCTGCCGATGCAGGGGACACGGGTTCGTGCCCCGGTCCGGGAGGATCCCGCATGCCGCGGAGCGGCTGGGCCCGTGAGCCATGGCCGCTGAGCCTGCGCGTCCAGAGCCTGTGCTCCGCAACGGGAGAGACCACAGCAGTGAGAGGCCCGCGTACTGCAAAAAAAAAAAAAAAAAAAAGAAAGACATGTTCAAGAAGCGTCAGGATTCGGTGCAGATGGTGAGACAGTCTGATGGTGGAGACACACTGCTTTTGCACTGTGTGTGTCCCTGTGATAACTTGGCATGTGCAGTCTGGTAGGAGCGTAAGAAGGCTTCCCAGGTTTACAGACAAACAAACAGAACCCCAAGGAAGCTAATTTCTCGTGAATGGTACAGACTGCATGTTCTGTGAGTCTGTTTTGGGGGGGTGGGGGGGGTGGAGACCAGTCTTCTTTTGACAAGTGTTATCAAAGTCGGCCGAGTTTCCACGTCCACAGGGGATTTGATACGCGTTCCTGGTGGGGAGGATAGGCTAGTAAGTGCTCTGATGGGACCAAGTGCCTAGTATGTTGTTCCCTGATTAGTTTTGTTGTGTCACTGGGTCGGCTAAAGGGGTCCTTTAGGAAGGTAGAAGAGTGCCAGATCCCAGAGGAACTTGAATGCTAGACTATACTGGTCTTAGACCACAAGAGGTGTGGCTTTCTTTCTGAAATAAAGTTTGAGGTTTTTTTTTTTAATTTATTAAAAAATTTTTTTTTGTTGCGCCGAGCAGCTTGCGGGTTCTTAGTTCTCTGACCAGGGAATGAACCTGGGCCCAGAGCAGTGAAAGCGCTGAGTCCTAACCACTGGACCACCAGGGAATTCCCAAGGTTTTTTTTGTTTTGTTTTGTTTTTTAAAGCTTCTACGTGAAATCATTTCTTGACATCCATTAGCTCAGACATATATTTAAGTAAAGCTTTTTTCTTCCTATTATAATAGATGAATTTGTTCATTTTTATTCCCTCCTGAAAGTATCAGTACTTAGCATTTTTTGCATGTTATTTGAAAATCCAGGTGTTAGATTCTTATTGCCACAGGGGCATTCTGTAGATTCTTTGTAAAATTATTTTAGGATTCGAGTCCTTATTGTACTTCTCTTACCTTTCATCTTCTAACCAACTAGAAAATTAAATCTCTTCTTACAAATTAATTCATCTGATGTCAAAAAGTCTTTGTATTCTAAAATAATAGTATAAAACAAAGCCTGTCTTTAGATTTATTTTGCCCACAGTATATGAATTTAAAATCTTCAATTAAATGTGTTTCATATTATTATCTCTAGCTCTATTTTCTAAAATTAGCTGACACTTTTAGTATGATTAATTTTATACCATCTCATGGCTTGTTGTAAGTTAAAAATGCTTTGTGTTTCAAGATATCAAAACGTGAGCAGGTCTCTTGCCACATAGATTAAGTTTGTGATTTTGGCTGTTTTCCCAGCATTCAGGTCTCTGTTTCGTGCTGACACGAGGCCACAGGAGACTGGTGGCTTAAATTGTATTTTAAAGTTTTTTGTTTTTTAATAAACAGATGTTTAATTCATAGGTTTTTGGTAGTTCTTTACAACCTTAACTAGATCAAAGATGGATTTGCTTTAGTTTGTCAATTTATTCCCTCCGCCATTTAAGAGAGCAAATTCCATGAATCTTTTTTTTCATGTAATCTACAGATCATCTTATGTGCAGAGATAATAAATGAACATGGAACTTGTTTCCAGTTATACAGATGTCTTAATACCCACTTTATCATCCCTGCCTAAGAATGTGGCTTTTTATTTTGGGGTGTCAATAGAACAGAGAAGGAAACAGTGAATTGGGTAATTTAGCATTGCTACTTACTGGTCCTGTATCTTCTGTCAACTTCTTTGCCATTTGGTTTTAATTTCCAAGGCTTTGCTGTTTAAATAGGTGGCAGTTAAGTATGACTGTGAATGGCAGAACAAATTTAAAGAGTAAATACTTTATTTATCATATTAATTTATCCAGCAGATGTCCCGTTGACCACCTCCTAAGTACCAGCACTGTGCTGTTACACTTTTAATCTTCCATTTGGAAATCTGCTGACATTCTGGGACTTCCACTATCAACTTACAACACTCACTTTCCCCTCCCTCACCAGGGTGACCATTCCTTATCAATAGGGTCACAGAGGGAGGAGAAAATCCACTGGGGACTAGACTTCCTGCTCTTAATACACAGCTGAAACTGGGCTGTCAGGGAATATGCAGAATTTTAGATTTCTGCCTGCCTTATTCCATAATTTAAAATAAAGGCATATATGTTTTATGTGTGTGTGATAGCACAGTAATCTGCCTATGAGCTTAAACGGCAGGGATCACTGCTCTCAAATCTTTTGAGATTGACCCCAGCGGTAATAAGCAATAGTCTTAGTAAACAAATATATACCTACTTTTGCATGTAGAGCTATTATTTGGATATTCCCCTTTGAGAAAAGACTTAGACTGTGGAAGAAGTGTGATGGTGAAATTTACTAATAAATTAGTTCACTCTAAGGTGTAACAATTAAGTACTATTTTTTTGTAGCTCAGTTCAGCAAATATATATTGAGGCCTAGTGGGTGGGAATATAAAGGTTTTTATTTGTGGGAAAGCAGATAATTTCATTAATGTCTGTATTTCTCTAGTTCATTGTTTGTCAAATTACAGGTTTCAGCATGTTGGGTTGTGACAAATATTTAAAAAAAGAAAAAAAAGAGGAAGGAAGGAAACAGAAAGTAAAAATACCAGAGTATATGCCAGATAGTAAATATGCTAAACTTTGGTTTTACTTAGGTGCATATCTGTATACTGTGCCAGTGAGAAATATTTCTTGCTGTGGGCCACCGTTAAAAAAGTTTGAAAACCAGTTTCTTAGTAAACCCCTGGAGGGGCAGTTGGCTCTGCTTCCTGTGCCTGAGATGAGTTTGGAACAACCTGAGGATGAGAATGGGACGTGTAATTGTCACTGACCTCTGCTGAAGCACAGGGATGTGAGTGCTGGTACCAAAGCAGTGCCAGTGACAGCTTGTGCAGCAGACTTGTGGTCTGGGGCCAAAGGCAGAAAGGGCTGGTGATGGTGAAGGGTCGAGTTGTGTTAATTGTATGAGTGCTCAGTGCATGTGTGTAGGTGTTTTGGGAGAAGGCAGCATCAACAGTCTTAACCTACTCGCAGAGCAACAAGCAAACAAACCGTGAAGCTATTTTTAGGCAGTACTCAGAGTGGTAAGAAATGCCTTTGGAATCAAACTACTTGAGTTTGAATCCATGTTCCACTACTTACTATATGGCCCTGGGCATATCTCTTAACTCTCTGTGCCTGCCTTTTCTAATTTGTAAAATGGAGATCGTAATACCTATCTCCTGGGGGTGGTTGTGAGGATTAAATGAGCTAATATATGTAAAGTGCTGAGAACAATGTCTAGCACACAGTAAGCACTCAATACATGTTAGTTCTTTTATTGTTAGTATTACACACAGTGTCTGGCCTCTAGGTGGGAACGATTATCTTAATTCTGATGTAGTCTGCTTTATCTGTTTTTTCTTTTGCCACCTGTGCTTTGGTGTTTTATCTGCAAAACCATTGCCTCACCCAAGGTCAAAAGGATTTACTCCTCTGTTTCCTTTTAAGAGTTTAATAATTTTAGCCCTTACATTTGGGTCTGTGATCCATTTTGAGTTAATTTTCATGTATGGTGTGAGGTAGGTAGGGTCCAACTTCATTCTTTTACATATAGCTAGCCCATTGTCCCAGCATCGTTTGTTGAAGAGACTATTCTTTTCCCATTGATGAAAATATTTCTTTAAATAATAATATAACCAGAAAACTACTAGAGCTCATTAAAGAATTTGGTAAAGTTGCAGGATGTAAAATTAATACGCAGAAATCTGTTGCATTTCTGTACACTAACAACAAAAGATCAGAAAGAGAAATTAAGGAAACAGTCCCATTTACCATCGCATCAAAAAGAATAAAATACCTCGGAGTAAACTTATCTAGGGAGGCAAAAGACCTGTGCTCTGAAAACTGTAAGAGGCTGGTGAAAGAAACTGAAGACAACATAAACAGATGGAAAAATACACCATGTTCTTGGATTGGATGAATCAGTATTGCCAAAATGACTATAGTACCCAAGGCAATCTATAGATTCAGTGCAATCCCTGTCAAATTACCAATGTTAAAATTTGTATGGAGGTACAGAAGACCCCCGAATAGCCAAAGCAGTCTTTAGAAAGAAAGATGGAGCTGGAGGAATCAGGCTCCCTGAGTTCAAACCATACTACAAAGCTACAGTAATCAAAACAGTATGGTCCTGGTAGAAAAACAGACATATAGATCAGTGGAACAGGATGGAAAGCCCAGAAATAAACCCATGCACTTATGGTCAATTAATCAACAACAAAGGATGCAAGAATATACAGTGGAGAAAAGACAGTCTCTTCAGTAAGCTGTGCTGGGAAAACTGGACAGCTACATGTAAAAAAATGAAATTAGAACATTCCGTAACACCATACACAAAAGTAAACTCAAAATGGATTAAAGACCTAAATGTAAGACCAAATACTCTAAAACTTCTAGAGGAAAACATAGGCAGAACACTCTGACATATATCATAACAGTATCTTTTTGGATCCGTCTCCTAGAGCAATGGAAATAAAAATAAACAAATGGGACCTAATTAAACTTAAAAGCTTTAGCACAGCCAAGGAAACCATAAACAAAATGAAAAGGAAACCTACAGAATGGGAGAAAATATTTGCAAACAATGTGACTGACAAGGGATTAATCTCCAAAATATACAAACAGCTCATACAGTTCAATATCAAAAAACCCCACAACCTATTCAGAAAATAGGCAGACATTTCTCCAAAGAAGACATACAGATAGACAAAAAGCACATGAAAAGATGCTCTATATCGCTAATTATTAAAGAAATGCAAATCAAATCTACAGTGACGTATCACCTCACAATGCTTAGAATGGCCATCATTAAAACATCTACAAATAATAAATTCTGGAGAGGGTGTGGAGAAAAAGGAACCCTCCTACACTGTTGGTGGGAATGTAAATTGGTGCAGCCACTATGGAGAACAGTATGGAGGGTCCTTAAAAAACTAAAAATAGAGCTACCATATGATCCTACAATCCCATTCCTGGACATATATCCGGAGAAAACCATAATTTGAAAAGATACATGCACCCCAGTGTTCATAGCAGCACTATTTACAATAGCCAAGACATGGAAGCAACCTAAATGTCCATTGACGGATGAATGGATAATGAAGATGTGGTATATATATATATATATATATACACATATACACACAATGGAATATTACTCAGCCATAAAAAATGAAATAATGCCATTTTCAGCAACATGGATGGACCTAGAGATTATCATATTAAGTGAAGCATACTGGACAAAGAAAGACAAATACATGATATTGCTTATATGTGGAATCTAAAAAAAAAATGTGATACAAATGAACTTATATACAAAACAGAAATATACCCACAGACACAGAAAACAAACTTATGGTTACCAAAGCGGGGAAAGCAGGGGGAATAAATGAGGAGTTTGGGATTAACATATACACACTACTATATATAAAATAGATAACCAACAAGGACCTACTGTATAGCACAGAGAAGTCTATTCAATATTTTGTAATAACCTATAAGGGAAAAGAATCTGAAAAATAATAGATATATATGTATAACTGAATCACTTTGCTGTACACCTGAAACTAACGTAACATTGTAAATCAACTATACTTCAGTACAAAACCCAAAACCAAAACCAAATAAATAACATAAATTAAAATTTTCCGACAGATAATTTAAAAACTCTTTGTTTAGGTTATAGATGTTAATAAATAATAAAGTTGTGTTTACATAGGTATGCTTTTGTGTCTGGGGAAAAAATAAACAAGGCAAAAAGTCCTCTTATCAATAAAGTTATTTTTGCAAGAAAGCTGCAAACCAGTTACAGCTCATTGGATAAATTTTCCTACTTGCTGAGGTATTGATATTTTAGTGTTAGTGATATTTGAACTATGAAATATTGTTGGTGATATTTAAATTATATGAAGTCCATTTTATGGAAAGGTTGGTCATTGGGCATACATTTTATTTTATTTTTTAATGGTATTTCCATTTTTGATATATTTACTTATTTATTGGCTGTACTGGGTCTTCGTTGCTGTGTGTGGGCTTTCTCTAGTTGCAGCGAGCAGGGGCTGAGTTTCCAACTCAGGCTTTTGAAACCCATGTAAAAGGCAAAGTCTTAAAAGCCTTTGAGTTGTAAGCAGTGGGTTTCTGGGTTTCAAAATGTTTTAAGTAAAAAAGAGTTTCTGCAATAAGCCTTGGATTGAAAAAAGAACAGATGAAGAAGCAATTCTACACAGTTACATAAGGTTTGTGGGAGAAGCAAGGAGAGGGAATTGAGTAAACAAGAGAGTTTAAAATAGTTAAACTGGCAACTGGTTTCAGCTTTTAACATTTTATACAAGAAAAAAAGATAAGATCTAGTTAGCCACATTTATTTATAAGCTTTTAGCATATTTTCATTACTCAACATACTTTCTAAAAGCCATCTCATGTCATTAAATGCATATGCATATCATTTTCAAAGGACTTCAGACTACTGTAACTGTTGTGATGTACTGTATCATTTAGGTTAGTTTGCATTAAAAACAGTATGTACAATGAACATACGTGTACCTAGTCATCCTCTTTTCCAATTAATTTTTAAATTTTTAATCTTGTTATTAACTTTTTTTCCCACAGTGAAAGAAGCCACAGTGCTGAATGTTGTTTTCTGTGTTCTGCTGTGTGTTTCTTTCCCTGTGGTGGTGGGTGTTTCCTGAATTGGTGGGGAACACGTGTGGAGAGGACGAGGCGATCGTGTCGGATAAGGAACCTGATGAGTAGTATCTCCAAAAGGTGTCCTGGTACGTCTCTGCTCCTGTCTCCACAGATAGATCAGTGAGAGCTGCACATGCTTTGAGAAATGGGAGGTCCAAGTAAATCATGTCATTTTGTGTTCATGCACCTATAACAAGAGTTTTTACTGAGGCAAAGAGAGGCCTTGTCGGGGAAGTGCGGCCTCACCCCTTTATTTCATCCTGTCGACCTCTTTGTCTTCTGGACAGAGAACAGCTTTAGGAAAGTCATGTTATAATTTTCTAATTAACCAACCCTTAAAATAATATTTTAGGAAAGAAAGAGAGATGCGCTTAACATATGAGAGAACTTTAAATTTTATTATTTATTTATTTATTGTTGCAGCACGTGGGCTCTTCGTTGCGGCGTGCAGGCTCAGTAGTTGTGGCATGTGGGATCTTAGTTCCCTGAGCAGGGATCGAACCCAGGCCCCTTGCATTGGGAGCGCAGAGTCTTTTTATTTTTTTTTAAATAAATTATTTTATTTTATTTTATTTATTTTTGGCTGCATTGGGTTTTCACTGCTGCGCACGGGCTTTCTCTAGTTGTGGCGAGTGGGGGCTACTCTTTGTTGTGGTGCACAAGCTTCTCATTGCAGTGGCTTCTCTTGTTGCGGAGCACGGGCTCTAGGCACCCGGGCTTCAGTACTTGTGGCACGTGGGCTCAGTAGTTGTGGCTCACGGGCTCTAGAGCACAGGCTCAGTAGTTGTGGCGCACGGGCTTAGCTGCTCTGTGGCATGTGGGATCCTCCAGGACCAGGGGTCGAACCCGTGTGCCCTGCATTGGCAGGCGGATTCTCAACCACTGCACCACCAGGGAAGTCCGGGAGCACGGAGTCTTAACTGCTGGACCACCAGGGAAGTCCCACACATGAGAGAACTTTGATTTGTGCTTGTGGCATTACCTGCAAGGTATGTGCTACATTCATGCATAAGGTGAAGTGGAGAGGGGAAGCTGGATAACTTACACAGTTGCTTCTAAGAATTTTATTAACACACAAATATAATTTATTTGTGTTCATCTCATTTTATCATATGTAAGTTAAACTTTAAACGAATCTAGGTTGCAGTGAACTATACACAAAGAAATGATAATTAGGAACATTTAAAAACCATTGTTATTGTTAGGAAACATAATACCTTTAAAATTACTCGTACTGTGGGATATATAGGCATTTCTGTGATCCTGTTAGAAATGAGTGTTCCCTACCCAGTTTAGAATAGGACAGAAAGTATTTCCTTTTCTCCTTCTTTGTACTATTCAGATTTCCACGTTTGGCAGAACAAACTAAAAGAAAATGCATGTAACGATGTCACACACATACTAACGTAAAAGTGTGAATCCTTTTTTTTTTAATAGTCAGCTGATTCTTGAATTTTATTTAGCAATAGTAAAGCAGACTTTTTTAAAAAATAAATAAGTTTATTTATTTATTTATTGCTGCGCGCGGGCTTTCTCTAGTTGCGGCGAGCAGGGGCTGCTCTTCGTTGTGATGCGTGGGCTTCTCATTGCAGTGGCTTCTCTTGTTGCGGAGCACGGGCTCTAGGCGTGCGGGCTGCAGTACTTGTGGCATGTGGGCTCAGTAGTTGTGGCTCGTGGGTTCTAGAGCGCAGGCTCTGTAGTTGTGGCGCACGGGCTTCGTTGCTCCGCGGCATGTGGGATCCTCCTGGACCAGGGCTCGAACCTGTGTCCCCTGCATTGGCAGGCGGATTCTTAACCCCTGCGCCACCAGAGAAGTCCAAAGCAGACTTTAAACATAAAAAATATGTTAATTGATTTTGCATTCAATATGATATATCTTTCATTTGTTAATAATAACCCAGTAAGAAACAGGATGAAAGGAGAGAGGTTAAAGCCAGATTGAAATGTCTGCGTTTTGGGACTTCCCTGGTGGTCCAGTGTTTTAGATTCTGTGCTTCCACTGCAGGGGGCATGGGTTCTATCCCTGGTGGGGGAACTAAGAACCCGCATGCCACGTGGCACAGCCAAAAAAAGAAAAAAAAAGAAATGTCTGCCTTTTTCTTCCGGGAGATTCCTTTTAATTATATTTATCAGAGCCAGAGAAATATTGTAATCAACTAGCAAAAAGGTGTTATTTTACTTTCATAGCAAAATCCATCTTGGTTACTTTCTAAGCCGATTTGATAGCAAGAGTCACAAGAAAGACTCAGACCTCTTTTCGGAATAATTTAGAGGCGAAACAGTGAATCTCTGTTTCTTTGGGCTCCCCCAAAACCAAGACCAATCAGCATTTCTCCCATACTCCGCTTTTTTCAAACAGCATTGCTGTGTCAGGTAGAAGGAAATAGGCATGAGAGAACAGACTGACTTCAAATAGTCTGTTGGGGACACAAACTGCTCTGGCTAATTCCTACCCTAAAATGTGCAGTGGCAGCCCCAGAAATTCCAAGGGATACACAGAAAAGTCCCAAAACATAGATCATTGGTGCACAGGGTCCTCTGGTTTAAAAAGTTGAATACTTTATATCTGACTTTCAGGACTTTTGAATTACTGTGTAGTTATGTAAGTTAGATGTCAGGATAGTTTCTCTAGACTAATGATTTGAAAGTCACTGAGGCAAGACACAGGGCTTCTGCGGATGTGTGTGTGGTGCTGCCTCCGACATTAGGCATAGTGGTCTCTCCCCGCCCCTCCCTAGCTCAGAAGCCTGTTGGGGGGATACACTCTGTGTTTGCTTAGTACCCACATGGTGCAGACGGTTGGGAATTCTCATCCTGGGGCTGGTGACATATTGTGTGCATGCTTGTTAGGTGCCATAGAAATTTTGCTTTTGATTTTTCATAGAAGGTAATAATAAAGATCAGTAGTTCATGTCTCTTCAACTCTACCCAGATAAGGGCAGATAGGGGAAAAGTTTCAAGTTTGCAAAATATATCACAGTAGACTTAAAAAATTTTTTTCTATTAATTTCAGACTTAGAGATGTTGAAAAATAGTGCAGAGAATCCCATATACCCTTCACCCAGGTTCCTGAAATGTTAACATTTTGCCACATTTGTTCATCCTGTGTCTTGTTCTTTCTCTTGCTGTTATATCTACTGTTTTCTGTGTAACACATAATCTATATGGCTATTTATATGTATGTGGTGCATATAATTACCACGTAATTTTTTCCTGAACTCTATAAGGGTAAGATGCAGACGTGATACGCTTTAACCTCTAAATACTTCAGTGTGTATTTCCTTATGGAAGGATATATAGCTTATGTATAGCTAAGTACAGTTTTCAAACTCAGAAAATTGACATTGATACAGTACTGTTATTAGAGCTACAGGCTGTTTTCAGATTTGCTGCTTGTTGCCCTGTGTCCTTTAATACAGAAGCGCAAACATGTCTGTCCCAGACCTGCTGTGCTCGTCCAGCGCACAGGTCATGTTCTGTGGCTGTCTCTTTGGTCTCCTTTAATCTAGAGCCGCTCCTCAGTCATGCTTTGTCTTTCGTGACTTTGACATTGTTGAAGACTGCCAACCATTTATCTTGCAGAATTTCCCTCAGCTTGGATTTGTAGTGCTGATTATGCGTTTTGGGCAGAGCCCCCCAGAAGTCTTCCTAAATGGTATAGAGGCTTTGGTGCTTCCCTCCAAAATCCATCCTCACAATGACCAATTTTAGTATTATCGTACAGAAAGCGGAGTCAGATTTCTGAAATTCGTCAAGATATTATACATGCTCTTATTATTTTTACTCTCCTGTCGCTTTTTCTTAAGAAAATTTGTGGCCTTTCAGTTAGCTTTCACAAAGTGGAAATTAGTAAATAAAGTCAGGATAGAGGGAGGAAGAAAGAGCTAGTGTGTATGTAAAGGCTGAAGAGGAAGGTTTAGAGCATATGTTTTACGTAAGCAAGCATGGGCCATTGCAGGGCTTGGGCCTTTAAACCCTCAGCCAAAATGGTGAATTATTTATTCCCGGAGGGCTTCTGCCAAAACACTGAAATCAGTACACTCCTCTCCTTTTAGAAGTTTTACACCTTTCCAAGGCAAGCACAAATGTATTAAATGGCGAGGTAAGAGAGAACGCTGTTCTATCTGGTAGAAGTAAAGAGACATTAAGTTTATTAGTACAATATTCAGTACTTATTACATTGTTTGAAATACTAACCCTTTTTGTGTTAATGCTTGTTCCTAATACCACCTCTTTGAATGATCAAGAAACAGAGCTTGCAACCCACAGTGACGTCTGTTTGGTTTCTGTCTGAACAGTAACAAAATGAGTCCCTGTCTTGGCGTGGTGGCTGTGTGTGTCTTTCCCTCCCACCGCCCCACTGCTTCAAGACCCTCTCCTGCTCTAATCTAGGCATTGTTTATAGCGAGGGGGGAAGTTCAGATTCTGGCTTTGCCACGTGATCCTTTGGTGAATGACTTAACATTTATGATAGTGTCTTTGTGAACAAAAGAGAACAAGTCAGTTTAAACCATCAGACTGCAAGAGTGGTCTGGAAATTTTGCTCCATTCCTTAAAAGCCACAGAATAAAATAAACTGCTTTCTTGGGTTTCTTTTTATAGTGTTTGTTTAAACATTAGTATAGTGCCACTCCTTATAGTCTATATCAGTTAGTACATTTTTATTAAAATGATACACTTTTAGATGATTATTTTTGGCATAAAATCTTTATTACTGCTACCTAATTTGAAGATGTAATCTGTAATCACTTATGCTAAGATCACCTGTTTGAAATTATGTACCAGCTCTTCTAAATTTTTAGGGCTTTAGAAAAATTCCAAATGCTTCTTTGCTTATACGTCTTTGTTATAAGGTATAACAAATGATATATAACATATATCATTTAGATGCTTAATATTTGAAGATGAGTTGTCCAAAGTGACTTAGCTGTCTAAGGCTAGCATCTGGGCCTTTTGGTAGCAGTTTGTTGCTCTTTTCACTTACCTAATTGTTAGATCCATTAGGATTCCTTTATTCTCAGTCCCATTCACATCCCTATTAATAGTGTGTGTGTTTATTTAGAAAAGTAATATTCATTGATATTGATAGGTATATTTATATACCTACAAGGGTTATGCAGACAAAGTTCATTCTCTGCTTTTCTAACAAATCTACTTGTCAGAGGTAACCATTATTAACATGTTGTTTCATATCTCTTCATACTGTTTTCTCTGTATTTAAATATACATGTAAGCGTAACTTTTAAACCAAAATAAATTTTACTAAATGATTTTCAAATTAAACATGCTGATCTGCACTTGAAAATAGGGTCAGGGGTCAGATCTCGCTCTTCACCTGTAGATAAACTATTATTGAAACACAGCCATATTCATTCATTTACTTATTGTCTATGCCTTCTTTTGTGCTACCGTGGCGAAGTTGAGTAGTTCTGACTATACGGCCTCCAAAGCCTAAAAGATATACTCTCTGGCTCTTTTGCTGACCCCTCTTTTAGATCCTAAGCATCTGGCATTTGTTTTTGCCTACTTTCTGGAGCACTAGTAAGATGTTCTCCCCACACTGTGCATGATTTATGGACTTGTACAAGGATAAGTGCAGGAAGAATTCCTAGATATATGGCCGCTGGGTTGGAGATTGTCTGTGTAGCTTTGCCTGCCCAAAGAGGTTATACAAGTTTATACTGAAACTAATGCTTTTGTGGCAGGACCTCTTTTCCCCATAACTTTGCCAACTCAGTGCGTTAGCCAGCTTTTTTAATCTTTACCAATCTGATAGAGGAAAATGCTATTGTAGGTTTTATCTGCATTTCTTTTTCTGTGTTAGATTGAACTTCTTTTCAAATTTAATAGCCAGTTTTTATTTTTTGTGAATTGTCTATGTCTCCTTCCTTGTACCTTCAAGTCTGTTACATAGTGGACACTTGTCAAATATTTATTTAACTCTAATGAGGGAACCAGCTTGATGACAAAGCTGATTTAGGGAATAGTGTGTGAGTTGGAAAGGACATGCCATAGTCTTTTTGCCTATTTCCAAGTCTCAGATGAATTTTTCTAATGCTTTCCTTCCTCTGTTTTAGTGTAATTATTTCGAGTGATAACTATTTCTTTATGAATCCCTAATGAACTGCTGAGGAGGCAGCATGGTTCACCATTGTGTCTCATAGAACACACTCATTGTCCCCTTTTTGCTTTGTAGGAACTCATTACACAATGACAAACGGAGGCAGCATCAGCAGTTCCACCCACCTGCTGGACCTTCTGGATGAACCCATCCCCGGTGTGGGTACCTATGATGATTTCCACACCATCGATTGGGTGCGGGAGAGATGTAAAGACAGGGAAAGGCATAGACGGGTGAGTGTTTTCAGTAATCTTTAAAATGACAGTGCACAATCAGATCATTTAATAATATGTGATCTTGGCCTGCCAAAATATGTTATACATTAAAAGTACATTCAAGTAAATTCCTACATTTTATAAGTAATATGTTTTTTCTCTATGTAATTTTTTAAACGTTTATTTATATCCCATGTCTTTCTGGAAAGGATTTGAAGTAGCTTAAAATCAAAGAAGTATAGTAAGACAAAGCAGGAAGGAAAGGGAAAACGCGGCATGTGAATTGAGGGAGGATGAAGCCAAGTTCAAGATGTAGCAGTCAGCATGATATCTGGCTTTGAGCAGCACAGCAGCTACGGCAAAAGAGGAGACGTATTACATAATTTCAGTTGTTGGAAAAAGAAGCAGCTTACTGGGGAGATAGTTTCCCGGGGTTTTGCTGTTTTCTCTTATCTCCTTTCTTGGTTTTAAATTCTGAGATATTTCTCAAATTGAGTCCTGTATAGGGCATATTGAATGTTGTAATGAATCACTAATCAAAAAAAGAATGGCTTTTGCTAAAAACTACAACTTATGTTAACTTTTTGTTGTCGACTGTGCCTTACTGATACAGTGTAATCCAAAAATAATTTTAAAAGAGAAAAAAAAATCTCTTGAAAATAAAATTCCAAATTCTAAAAGGCCGTTTGCAAATTTGAGCTCTGAAAGTTACTTGTAAATGAAATAATGGCTTGTACAGATTAGGTATTACCTTTCATAATAATGTATATATGTGTATTAAACCTGAAGTTGGACTTAGATTATATTGTTTAGGAAAAGTACTGCTTCTGAGCTTCATCAGTCAATATTTACCTTTTCTGGGAACATTATAAATGGAGTGTAACTGAAAATAAGAGGTAATACCATATTAGATACTAAAACTGAGAAATTTCAAAAATATTAATTCATTTAAAAGTAACAATAACAAACCCATTACATGTTAACATAAAAAACATATTTTTATGAAAAATAACTATTTTCCAAAACAAAAAATATTTAATGAGAGAGTGACATTGTATTACATCTTTATAAATCATTCATTCACTGTTGTCTGGTTTACTGAAAACTGCTGGTTTCTCATATCCGCTGCTACAACCTGTTGTGATATGTTTTGATTGAAGTACGTGAAGAAAATACAGCCTCACACAGATGTGTAGTTGGAAAAGCCAGGAGTATTTTAATAACCTTTTCAGATCATTGTGAATATTCTTTGATACGGCATGACAGTGACAGTGACAAGTGGTTTCTTAAAGGTTAGATGCACTGTGTAATCTGAAACTGCGTCAATGAACTTTTTGTCTCCTATTACATTAAAATCTCTTGGTTCCTGTTGAACTTTGAATGGATGATTTTGTAATACTATGCCATGATCCTTTGAAAAATAGTAAAAAATTAAAAATTAAAAGAAAAAGAAAGAAAAAAATAGTGATTCATTGATTCATGCAGTTCTTTCAATAGTTGACAGTTTTATTACACCATATCATTATACAATATCAAAAAAGGCACATTTGTTAATATCAACACTGATCTCCTCAGAAAAGTCTTTAAGGACTGGGATCTGTCATTCTTATAGTGATGGCTACAAGTTTTCTAACATTCATTTTTACTTGAAAGCTCAAATTCTATCATTGGAAACAAATACACATTTTACTTGAAATGACAGGCTTACTTGGTTCATTTTTGAGAAAAATACCTGTCAAATTTCCAAGTCTGAAAAACCATGGCTTCGTGGTTTTCTTTCAAGTAATATGGGTGTTCCATGGAAGTGGTTTATTTTGCAGCTCAAGTAGATCACACAGGTGCTTTTCCTCAAGGCCTCGCCTCTGGCTTCAGTGTGCATCGGAAGTGCTGTGTGTATACTTCAGTCATCACACGCAATGTTAGGAAGCCTCAGTAGACTGGGCGCAATACTTTTTACTGCTTCCTCAAAGACATTTCAAAGTGAAACTGGCACTTAACTTACCTTTTAGCTCTAAGTGGCAGTGAAGAATGTGATGACTGCCAGGGTGTTTGGATGCCACCGCCTTGACTCTGCTGAGGACCCAGCAGTTATGTTATCGCTTTTGCGTTGTCAGTGAAAGCATCAACATGGTGAAAAGGGCACATCGTGTTTTAATATTACTATGAAAATAGCTTTGACCATGAAGACCCCTGAGAAAAGGTCTCAGGGACACACAGGGTGTCTGGGCCACACCATGAGAACCACTGTTTTTTTTTTTTTTTAATTTTTTTTAATTTTAATTTTAATTTTTGGCTGTGCTGGGTCTTTGTTGCTGCGCGCAGGCTTTCTCTAGTTGTGGTGAGCGGGGGCTACTCTTCGTTGAGGTGCGCGGGCTTCTCATTGCGGTGGCTTCTCTTGTTGCGGAGCATGGGCTCCAGGTGCTCAGGCTTCAGTAGTTGTGGCACGTGGGCTCAGTAGTTGTGGCTCACAGGCTCTAGAGCACAGGCTCAGTAGTTGTGGTGCACGGGCTTAGTTGCTCCGCGGCACGTGGTATCTTCCCTGGCCAGGGCTCGAACCCATGTCCCTTGCATTGGCAGGTGGATTCTTAACTACTGCGCCACCAGGGAAGCCCCCGAGAACCACTGTTTTAATCCAGTGTGCCTAAATCATACACACTATAAATTCCATACCTTGTGTGATTGTTAGGTAAACACAGTTATACTTGGAGTTATATTACTTTAGAGTCACTGACATATTCAGGGAGGGTTTAAGTGTGTTCTCAAGTGAGGGGTAGGAAAGGGTCCATAGATACCGTGTTTATAAAGTTATAGAGAAAACTGAAACTAAAACCACAACACATCCCTTTTTTTCTCTGGTTATGAAAGTAGTCCATGGTCCTTGAAAACATTTCAAATAATAAACAATAAGTGAAGTAGTCAGTGAGTGTCCTAGCTATTCACATCAATCATCTCCTTCTAAGTAAGTCAAACATCATTTTCAATGCTTTAATATATGCTTATATAAGCATAAAACTCTGTTAAAGCTGGGAAGTTCTACACGTAGATGTTCTTACTGTTGTTCTTAAAGCATCAAATTAAAAAGAAAAGTTTCTATATTAGTGCGTATAGCTGTCTAATTCCTTTTTCCCCTAAACTTTTAATTACCCTTGTAGCCCTCCTACCCCAGCTTATTTTTATTTTTTTGCGGTACACGGGCCTCTGACTGTTGTGGCCACTCCCGTTGCGGAGCACAGACTCCGGACGCGCAGGCTCAGTGGCCACGGCTCATGGGCCCAGCCGCTCTGCGGCATGTGGGATCTTCCCGGACGGGACCACGAACCCGTGTCCCCTGCATCGGCAGGCGGACTCTCAACCACTGCGCCATCAGGGAAGCTGCCCCCCCCCCCAGCTTATTTTGAAGCAAATTCAGCATTATATCATTTCAAATATTTATGTCAGTATTTCGCAGGATGGTAGCAATCTAATTCTCATTCCGTTTTTATTTATTAGCTTGACTTTTTCTATAAAGAGAACCTTCCCACACCAGTTACCTGGATTCCCTCAAGTTCGGGTTGTACAGAGAAGGGAGGAGGTTTGACACCTCATGGCTCCCTAGCATCCTCAGAGTTGACCAGTGAGGTTTTGGTTTGCTTGTTTGGTTGCTGTTTCTGTATCTTCATGGGTCTAAACATATTTGATGTGTTTTAATCATCACAGTTATTATCCTTATTGATGCCCATGTTATTCCATTTCTGACCAGTGGCAGCTTATTTAGGTTGGTGTGTGAGTCCTTTGGCCCGTGCTTAGTAGACTTTGATGTATTCTGGGAAGACAAGATAATCCTGGCTCATGTTACACGTTTCCTGCACCGAACCTGGACCTCTCCAAGGAGCTCTGGTTCCTTTGAAGGAAAATGGTACACAGGCAGCCTGAGCGCTGGAGGCTCTTACTGCTTGCAGGCTGGCCATTGTTTCTAGCCTCTTAAGTTTAGAGGAACCTTCTAATTTAAATTAAATGCTGTAGGGCTTTCATTTGACTTGTAGTCCTTAAACCTGTATCTCCTTTCAGCCAAGCCCAGAATCTCAGCATCACATGCATTGATTCTCCTCACAACACACACACAGCAGATGTGTTATTTCAGAATAATGCTACCAACACTCTCGCCAGCAATATGCTTACTGAAGAGTTTTAGTGTTTTCTTTTTTTACGATACTTTTTGTCCTTAGTGTTTAACCCACTAGGGTTACACATACAAATTACTTTCTTTTATAGTCCCTGCGCCTCGCAACTTATTGCCTTCCTCCTCTTACAGGTAATGATTCACACTTTCAATGTTGTTTTGTCCCTTTAATTTTTAAAATGCAAGCATATATATTTATTTATTTTTCTTAGATAAATGGTAGCATCCTATACACACTTAGACACCTTGCTTTTCTCCCCCAAATGATACTGCATTTATCTCATTCTTTTTTAATGGCTACAGAGTTTTTCATGACATAGATGTACTGCAATTTATTTAACCAGTACTATATTGATGAACATTTAGATGATTTTCAAATTTTTACTTAATGTTATATCTCATTAAACATTACACTTATTCTTACTTAGAGGAAGAAGCAACATGAGGTTTATTGTTTTTGAAAGGAATGACCTACCTTCAATTCTAAAGAACGGTTAATATCTGTGATTGGTTGCCTATAATATAGAAGGAAAAAAATTGGCGCATTCAATTTAGAACTTACTGAGTCTTTTGAATGGAGCCTTGTGGCTTAAAATAGAGCAAATGTTTGAAATAGGCCAGATCATTGAATTCCGGCTGTAGTCCTCCCGTGGGATGAAGGACACTGAAGTCCTGGCCCAAGAATGTGGCTTTGTAAAGCAGCCGTGGTACTAGGACAGAAGAGGTTTGGGCAAGTTAGGGATCATTTCTTAGGAAGAGAGGAGAGACTTGCCCTCATGTGTCTTAGAGTGAGATCTAGAAATCAAATCTGTTGCCGTCCTGCGAATCTTACCTCCTGCTCTGTATTTGTAGAGGACGTTTCTGCCTTACACAGTGATGGGACCCTTCCCCTGGGATTGGAGCGCTCCTTTCCCGCATATTACAGGCCTACACATTTTGGCAGCCCCTTTATTCACATGACTGCTTTGTACTGCATTTATGGGCATAGTACTGTTTATTCACTGACTTTACCTTTTAAAGACTGTTATGTTCCACTTAACTGCTAGAAGCAGAGAATGAGCAGGGAATGGCAGACATTTCAAGCTATAATGTCTTATTTCTGTTAATATAAAAGATGTATACCAGCTAAGATTGATTCAGTTTAAAACAGTCTGTGTCAGACTTTATGTGGTTTGTGGACCCCTTTGCTCTCATCCTGTGGTTCTTGTTAAAAATACAGATTTCTGGGTAAATGCTTGTCATCTGGGTCACAGGTGTCTGACCTCGTGATTCTGCCCCAAACTCACTTTTCCCATTATTTAGTTTAGAAAGTACTGTTCCATGTATAGTAACTGAGAAAATTGTTAGATTCTAGAACTCTGGCTTCTGTTCGTAGTTTGGAAAATGAAGCATAAACATTTCTAATTTCAGATCAACAGCAAAAAGAAAGAATCAGCATGGGAAATGACAAAAAGTTTGTATGATGCGTGGTCAGGATGGCTAGTAGTAACACTAACAGGATTGGCATCAGGTAAAGAAAAATTTTAATGTAACCCTTTTTTGGTTAACAGGATAATAAACAGTTCTCCCCTCCTTCTTGCAGTTTTTTTTCAGGTACTTTTCGATTTTCAGAAGCATTTGTTTCTTTCCTTCAAAAAAATCTTCTTAAATATAAGACTAGGAGGCAGGAGGCGCAGAGTTCTAGCCTTGGCTCTGTCAGCGTACGTGTCTATCCAATTGGGCTGACCTTTCTCGCTCCGTTTCTTTATCTGTAAAACACATGGTTTGGACCAGATGATCAGTGAAGTATATTTTAATGTTAACATCACAGTAAATAGCTAATATTTATTGAGTGCTTCCTGTGTGTCATACACTGTTCCAGAAGCTTTACATGTGTGTAAACCTCATGGCAGTCCTATGGTCTGAGTCTTAACAGCCGAGGGGACTAAGCACAGAGAGCTTAAGCGACTTGACCGAGGTCATGTAGCTAGAGTGTCAGCAGGCCACGGTCAGAGCCCACACTTAAGCTCCGTGTGGGCTGCACCGCGCCCAGAGGCCCTTTGGGTGAGACTTTCATAGCAGTTGAAGATGTGAAAACAAACACGAAGGGCTGTTTTACTGACTTTCAGCTTCCACGGTGGAAGATTCTGTCCTGAAGAACACAAGGGAAAGTTAAAATTTGTATAGAGTAGAGGCAATCTGATACCCTTATTGGCTGGCCACTGTTTATGTGACCCATTGATCTTTTTATATGAGAAGGACCTAGATTTTGACCATAAATCTGTGTATTCTCTGTACTCTGTCAGTAAGATGATCTTGGTATATTTGATTTTCTGTTAAAAGAAAAAATAAAAACCGGATAGTCTGTCACAGTAATTCATTAATGCCATGAGTTTCACTAATTCTAACAGATATTCCATTTTAATGAGCTTGAGATCCTTTGTAAATCTACGGATTAGGTTTCAGATTAAAAGACACTAGTAAAAACTATGACTTCACAACCTGAGATGAGCCCCTCCTGCCAGGTGATTGTCTTTGGAAGATTCCAACACATTTTAAAAATCACAGTGAATTTTAATGATGTAAGTAGTTTTAATTTCAAGCAAAGAATAACAGTTTTATTTTAAAGAATAGCTATTTACACTTTTTAAAAATAGAAACTTATTTCTAATACGATTTGAAATCTTAAATTTGTGTAGTATTCCCTTTATGACCCTTTATTTGTAGGGAGTTCCCAGCTTTCCTTGACCCTTTTAACCTGATAGTTCTGGGCTCCCCAGAAATGGACTGCCTGTTTTCACCACCTCCAACATTTTTTCCAGGGGCATTGGCTGGCTTAATAGACATCGCTGCCGACTGGATGACTGACCTCAAGGAGGGCATCTGCCTTAGTGCACTGTGGTACAACCACGAACAGTGTTGCTGGGGGTCTAATGAAACCACATTTGAGGAGAGGGATAAATGTCCACAGTGGAAAACCTGGGCGGAATTAATCATAGGGCAAGCGGAGGTGAGTCTTGCTTTGTCTCAAAGTGAATTAATAATTGATACCGTGAAATGAGTCTCCAATTCATTTAATTATAGAATTAATCATATGTTAGATGACTGCAGCTGCATTAAAGGAAAATAAAGAAAGAAATGTAATAGGATAGAATGGAAAATATGAGAATACGTTGCCGTGAGTAAAATGTAGGTACTGTTTCAAGAGGCTCTTCTATTAACTGCATAGCCACATACACATCTGCTGGGTTATGACGTAAAATGTATTTCTTATTGTAGAAAAGAAGTGCAGTAGGAGCTGTGTAACCACAAAGTGCCTATTAACATAATACATCACAGTGGTTTGGGAAGTATGAATTATCAAAAATTTTAGTGAAAATAAGGCTTCTAACTGGAGATATCTTGCAGAAATGCCTAGATTTTTCTTTGTGGCATGACAGTTTTTAAATGAGTATTTTACTATTGTTGATGTTCTATAAAGAACATTTCAGAAGTTAGAATATTATATTTTATATATATATATACATGGTTACATGGTAAGATATGGAGATGTTCTTTAAATTTTGTCATAGCTGAATTTTAGCACTGAAAAGAATATATCTGCTGGTGAGATGGGCAGTATGCTGTTTCTCACTTAATCTTCAGGAGAATCGCAGCAAAATGAAATCTGAGTGTGAAGGTAGTTTTGTCTTCACCAACTGTTTCCAAAAAGTGGTTTGTGGGTTGGCGGAGATTGAAGTGCGGCCGAGATTCTTGGCAACAAGACTTTGAGGATCAGGAAGAAGCTAGGAAAAATATTAAATAGATGGTCTCCTTGGTACGTATACAAATATGTTTTTAGACTCTACTTAAATATTTCGTTCATGTAAAGCTTTTACTATTGTGGCAGTAAACCAGGAGCCTTCTACAAGTTTTACCCAAGCTGCTTAGGTGACAAGCACTTGAATTAGTGGTGCCCGTAAATTAAGTTCATGCTATTGAACTGTTTGTTTCTTAGGGTCCTGGTTCGTACATCATGAACTACATAATGTACATCTTCTGGGCCTTGAGTTTCGCCTTTCTTGCCGTTTCCCTGGTGAAGGTGTTTGCTCCGTATGCCTGTGGCTCTGGGATTCCAGAGGTAAGCCATGCAGTGTTTAGTGTCATCACCATTTTGCAGTTGTGATACTTATCTTTTTGCCTGTAGGGGGGAAAAGTAGTGGTTTTTCTGGGGAAGTGGTTTGTCTGTAATATGAAAAAGAAAATTTTTTAAATGTCAGCTGATAGTAGACATCGTTGAAAGAAATTCTTCCCCATACTGATTTCATTGTTCGTTGTGGAGGTTGATTTTTTTCCCTCACCACTAATTTCGCACATGACTAAACGAATATCAGCCCTGAGTTAAACACCAAGAACCTGGAAAGTATCTTGCAGCCTCAAGTTCTTTGGTGACTTAGTTGATGTTTTGCTCATATGAACTGGATTTGATTACGTTCATTTTCTTTTTATAAGTATCTTTTAATTAGATAAGTTAATAATCCTTGAATTTGGCAGATACCATTTATAACCCTTTTGTACTTTAAAATAAATATTTGATCATAGTGGGTCCATAGTACAAACTTCTGGGTTTTATTTTTTATCAACAGTGACTTAAAGAAGAATATACTTAGGATTGAACATGATGTGAACTTATTTCTTTTCTTTTCCCTTTTTATTTTTCTGTCTCAAATAAGTTACTAGCTCTTTCTAGTGCATTGCTTTTAAAAACAATTTTAGTGATTTTAAAGCTGTATTAATTAAGAATATCTGTAATAAGGAGCAATGCTGTGTAGTATTCAGCAGTTGTCACTCATCCTTCTTAATATATAGGAAAATATTACACATTATTACAGCACTCTGAGAAGGCACAATATCGTTAAAGGCAAAATATCTTTATTTCTGACACAGAATGTCTGAAATGTATCTAACTTTATTATATGTCTGTAACAGAAATATCCCACTTTACCATTTGCTGGTTATGTAATTATACCCCTTGCATTGAAGTCTGTAGCCCCTTAACATGGCCTGGTATTTTAGTTTTGTTCGTGAGATAGGGTTGCCTTCTATCCTTGCTGGGGAAGAGAATTAGAATACGTTACAGATTTATTACATAGAGCATAACAGTTCAAGCTTTCAGAAAATGAATTGTGAATCTTTCCATTGTCCACCAAAATTTGCAGGGTGCGTAAAACAAGAGAGTAATCTATTAGTTAAGGTCTCATGTTTCTTAAAGGAAATTAAGCTGCCTTGATCTTTCCTTTGTAGATTAAAACTATTTTGAGTGGATTCATCATCAGAGGCTACTTGGGAAAATGGACTTTAATGATTAAAACCATCACATTAGTACTGGCTGTGGCATCAGGTTTGAGTTTAGGGAAAGAAGGGCCCTTGGTACACGTTGCCTGTTGCTGTGGAAATATCTTTTCCTACCTCTTTCCCAAGTACAGCACAAATGAAGCCAAGAAAAGAGAGGTAAGCGTCTTCTGTTGTTTATTTGACAGACGAACATCTGTTCCATAGACTTAATCAGTGAAGAATCTCCTAGTGTAAGGATCACATTGGATACATTCTGTATTCAGATTACAATTTTAATGTGTTCTGAATGATCTCCAGAATCTGTCTGGAGTCCATCCCCAGTGCGGCTCACTCCTGTATTTCAGGGAGGTTTAGATGGCCTGGTGTCGTTGGTTTCAGCTGCATTTCACAAAGATTTGCATTTGTTTTTGCTTTGCCTGACACCTCTCCTCCTCTGGAGTGTTTCCCAAATGTAACATTGTTTTTACTCCTGTTTCTCCGGATCAGTGTTTCTCCTGGGGTGGACCATCTCGCCAGCTGTTTTCCTCTGGAGGAGGTGTCTGATGCCCAGTGGGAGAGGTGTGTCATCTCACAGAGCTCTCTGGCACCTTAGGGAAGCTCGAAGGGTCTTTAACCTCCTGAGGTTACATCAGAGATTCACGTTAAAGGGATACAGGACTTCGTCTTGCCTGAGATCTTCTAGGATACCTTTAAACTTGATATATCATAGAGTTCCCCTGATGTTTCTAGGTTGGTGTGGATATTTTCTAGAAGAAAAGTGGGCTCCTGGGACCTTCTTATTAGCTGTAGACTTTGGGAGCCCAGTCCCTTCCTGTTTCCCCAGTCTCAGCTGCATTTGTCTACCCAGTGCAGTTCCTTTACTTGCTATTGTACCTTGACATTTGTGGGGTACGATTTTTATTTATTCATTATAAGTACAAAAATTTGTTTATTAGAAAATATTATAGAAATTAAATTCACCCAGATTTTAATGTGCACACTGTGAGGATTAGTAATGTTTATGACATTAACTTGATTCTGACACCTTGGCGCGTAAATGACTAGAGTTCACACGTTAGTTGAAAGCACTTAGGCTTCGTATTTTGGCCTTCTTCCCTTGACCACTTCCTTGACGTGTTTAAATTAAGTGATTCTTAGATATTTATGAAACAGACGAAAACATCTGTGACTTTTAAGTATGCGGGTGCTAGCTTGATTGTAAAATTCTATTATATTAAACATAGAATCAGAGAATTCAGTTAAGTCTGTTGTCTGCAATCCTGTTGGTGGAAAAAAACACAAAATAGTAAGTTCGATTTGCTCTCCCTCCTCCCCCAAATAAGCAGTCTGCGTTCTAAAGCCGGGTACAATTTAATTAAAACAAGTATTTGTTCATTTTAGTTTACCAGCTACTGACTGTGGAGCCTGACTATGGAGTTCGTGCTCTTAACACTTACAATTTAATTTTTATTATTTCAAATTTCTCTTTCAGAGATGTCAGAATTCACCATTTGAGGAAATGCTTTGGTAGCCTCAGATATTTACTGGAGTAAAGTAGTAAAAGGAGTAAAGACATAGAAAAGTACTTGATTACGAGTAGATGCCCAGTGACTTGATATGTGTGTTTGGCTTCGCCCTGGTGGGAGGTGGGCAGCGTTCAGTGGCCGCCTGGGGACTGGAGGGAGGACCGTGAGTGCTGTTTCTTCCTTGCTGTGACCTGTGCTGGGCGTGCGCCCTCGGGTGGCCATGGTTTGTACCCTCACCTGAGGCTCCCAAGGGGGCAGTAGCGGACTCTTCAGAGGACTTAGGGAACTGAACCTGTAGGGAGCTCGATAGGTTTTAAGTTCCCTGGACATTTCACTAGGATGTGGGCTAGAGTAATTATTAATGATGCAGCAGTGAGCTCCAAAATCTGAAGAAGTAATATCCTGTTTAAAAACAAACAAACAGCTCTCTCCACTGGTCTCTCCACTCGTGTCCTCAGTTACACATCTCGAAGGTTGTCTGTGGTCATTGCCTTTTCTTTACATCCTGCTTATTACATTGGTGTATCTCGCACAAATGTGTTTTGACTGGATATTGAATATAAGAGTGACCTTTCAATTAAAGCAGAAGAGAAGAAAATCTTTTTAGCAGAAATGTTTGTCTTTGCTTGGAGAGAGGGAGACATGTGAGTTAAATTCAGAAGGGCATTTTGAAAATTTGAGTAACGTGAAGAATTTGTGTTTGGTGTATTTGAGTGTGTTAGAACATGTGAGACAACCCGCATCCTCTTTGTAGGTGCTGTCAGCTGCCTCGGCTGCAGGTGTTTCTGTAGCTTTCGGTGCGCCAATCGGAGGAGTCCTTTTCAGCCTGGAAGAGGTACGTTAAAAACAGCCGCCACCAGCAATTAAAATTATGTTTAATTACCATTGCACATGTATTTTGGCACACTTTTCAGTTTTATAGCTAGTGTAATAGACACAGAATTTGCTTTTAAGTTTTCAAATTTATTTTCATAGTTATTTTTCACTCTTTCGTACATTAAAAAGTCATGAAAAGTAATATGTATGTTCTTTATTGAGAAAAGTCTTTAAAAATATTATTCATGTATAAAATGTTACTGATTATTTAAAATTTAACTTTGTTGAACATAATTAAGAGTAAGCAGAAACAGAAAATATTGGAAACAATCCTTATTGGCTAAATTATAGCCTTGTTTTTATTTGAAGGTTTTTAATCAGTTTCTAAGTCATCTTTTTCAGTTTTTCTTGTGTGATTATTTCTGTGGCAGTTATTGATGTTTAAGGAAATAATCCCAGTCGCTTCAGTGGAATATTTTGTTTTTGTGTTCTCACTGGTGCTTAAGAGTTTTTACACATTTACACAAAGATGTGACTTAGAAATGTTTAAAATTTACTTTTCTCCCCCAGTAGTTTATGTCCTTCTTTTTGCTTTAATATCTAAGAGGGAAATTAAATACTTCTTTATGAACTAACAGGAGTTGTGGTGGTACATTTATTCTTAACTACCATGCTTGAATTGGCATTGAAGCTCATTTTAAAAATAACACAATGCTAGGTATCTTAAATGATTATTAGACATTTATAATCAGTTGATACTGTGAATTAGTAATGATGTGATAGCCAAAGTTACTAAATAGTGGTATTTTTCTTACCACGGTAAAATCCATTATATGTACCTTCTAGCTGCAGCAAAATTTAGAGTGTTGATATTTACCGTTCAAGTTATAACATATCAGAACTATCTTATAAAATTACAGCATTAATTTTTCTTTTCCTTTTTTTTTAGGTTAGCTATTATTTTCCTCTAAAAACTTTATGGAGATCATTTTTTGCTGCTTTAGTGGCTGCATTTGTTTTGAGATCCATCAATCCATTTGGTAATAGCCGTCTGGTCCTTTTTTATGTGGAGTATCATACACCGTGGTACCTTTTTGAACTGTTTCCTTTTATTCTCCTCGGGGTATTTGGAGGGCTATGGGGAGCCTTTTTCATTAGGGCAAATATTGCCTGGTGCCGCCGACGCAAATCCACCAAGTTTGGAAAGTATCCTGTTCTCGAGGTCATCATTGTTGCAGCCATCACTGCTGTGGCAGCCTTCCCTAATCCCTACACGAGGCTCAACACCAGCGAACTGATTAAAGAGCTTTTCACAGACTGCGGCCCCCTGGAATCCTCTTCTCTCTGTGACTACAGAAATGACATGAACGCCAGTAAAATCGTTGATGACATTCCTGATCGTCCAGCAGGCCTTGGAGTATATTCAGCTATATGGCAGTTATGCTTGGCACTCATATTTAAAATCATAATGACAGTGTTCACTTTTGGTATCAAGGTAGGTGCTCCTGTGAGGTGATACGTAAGTAGTCTTGGCGTGTTCAGCACTTGTATGTGGAATGAGAACTGAAAGTTTTATCTGAAGATGGTTGCTTCGTAAATGTAGGCTGAAAAAGTTATCTTTTGGGTTCAATTTTTAGTAACGAAAAGAAGAGTTTTTTAGGAGATATTGTTGAGCATGGTATCTCTTGCTGGGTTAACAACTTACTCCAAACCCAGCAGCTTAAGAGAACCACTTACTGTGCCCTTGATGTTGGGTCAGTAGGATGGGAAGGTCTCAGCTGGGCATATTGTGTTCGTGGTCAGTTCCACGGTTGTCATCAAGACACGGCTCGGCTGGTCATTTCAAAGCCATTCGTGTGTCAGGCATCTCAGAGCCATTCGTGTGTCAGGTACCTGGGCTGAGCAGGTTCAGACAGCTGGCCTCCTGCACTGCCTGTCTGTCTCTGGTTTTTCCCTCGTGGCGGCCTCAGGGTGGGTAGATTCCTCACATGGTGGCAGTTCAGGGTCCCTAGAGCATGGTTCCAAGAGGACCGTTTCTATCCTAGCCAAGGATGTCCTGCAGCACACCTCCTGTTGAGTCCTGTTTCTCTGTGCGGTCACAGAGGCCCCGGGTTCAGGGAGGGGACGCACACTGTACCTCAGAGTGGGAAGGGGTGTCAGAGAATTGATCATCATGTTTTAAAACCATTTTTAGTAGCTTCCTGTTGCTGCTGTGACAAATTACCACTAAATCACATACATTTATTACAGTTCTGGACTTCAGAAATCCAAATTGGATCTCCCTGGGCTAAAGTGAAGGTGCAAACAGGGATTTACGGAGGTTCTGGGGGAGAGTCCATCTTCTTGCCTTTTCCAGCCTCCACGTGCCTTGGTTCCTGGCCCCCTTCCTTCATCCTCAGAGCCGTGGCTGGTCAAGTCTTTGCTTTATCTTAGCATCCTGCCGAACTCTTCTAAAGCCTTCTTTCACATTTAAAAAGCCTTTGTGATTACTTCAGGCCCACCCATATCATCGGGGTAATCTCCTGTTTTCAGGTCAGCTGATAAAACAACCCTGCGGCGGACGATTCCCAGGAATTAGGGTGTGGGTGTTTGTGGGGAGCCCTGGCTCTGCCTCCTGTATCGCTGTGGGATGTTGGCTGGAGAGGGCCCTGTGGGCTCAGAGCTCAGTCACTAGGCCTGTGGGCACCAGGCCTTTCCACCCGGGGTTTCAGGCAGCTAGGCCTTGTGCCCTGGGACATTGCTTCTTTTGAATTTATGAAAGTGAGAATAACATTCATCAGTTAGTGATTTGCCAGAGATGTAATTCTTACGATCGTCAGTGATGTGTGTGGGAATCAGATGTCTGTCCTTGGACCCTCGTTCTTTAAAGGCCGGCCCCTGCGGCTGACACAGCTGCTACCATTCACTGGTGACACAGCACCGTGAGCCACGGGAGGACAGCTGCAGCTCAGCAGACTGCAGCGGCGGCAGCCTTTGAACCACCGTCTCTCTCTTCTGTTGTGCTCTGCCTTAGTCCGCTGGGCGTAAGGGTTAAGTGATAGAAAAGCTGTGACGTTTCCCCTTTTTTCATAGTGAATCAAGTTAGAAGAGCCACTAAAGCCCCCACTTCTGCAGGGAGTTTGCTCTGTAAATCCAGCTTTCTCCCGCGGAAGCCAGAGGCAGCGGGCAGGCCGCCAGGGCCCACGTTGCCCTCCACTCTGGCTGAGGGCATACCTGGTGGGAGAGTGAAACGTCTGGTTTGATCCCTTCTATGTGCATATTCTTTTCATGACCTGACACAGTCGTCAACACGTATTGCTCTGTGCTGGGCTCGTTTCGTGCCCGGCAGGTTGGAGCTGTTGGTCTTTTAATATTGGTTAAATAGTTGGTCTGTACTGTTCCTGGTTTCCTGACTAAATTGAATCAAGAAAACTGTGCGCCTTTTAATCATTTAACGTATGTGTGTATGTAAGGGACTGGCATGAAGAGACCCCTGAGCTAAAGGAGAAATAACTCTTGGGTCACCTTCTCTTTGGGCTGGGGAGTGTGGGTTGTTACATTGTAACTGAGTTGGCGGGATTGTTGCCCTTACAGTTAGAACAAGCGTTTGCTGTAGTTCCCTTTGCACCAGGATTTTGCGTTGTGCCTCAAGGCTTAGACCGTAGGTCTGGAGCAGGCGCGCGGAGGACGTGCCTCACTGAGCGCTTGCCCCGTTGCAGGTCCCGTCCGGCTTGTTCATCCCCAGCATGGCCATCGGCGCGATCGCCGGCCGAATCGTGGGCATCGCAGTGGAGCAGCTGGCCTACTATCACCACGACTGGTTCATCTTCAAGGAGTGGTGTGAGGTCGGGGCCGACTGCATCACCCCCGGCCTTTACGCCATGGTCGGCGCGGCCGCGTGCTTAGGTAACGGGGCCCTGTGCGTGCGCGCGTGTGTCTGTGGCTGAGAGAGGAGCGGGGTGGGGGGAGAGGGCACGGCGAGGCATGTGGCCTGTGCGGCACTGGTTTTCATCTCGCCAGCCCCTGCACACTTGTTAATGCAAAGCCGTAGGAGGAGTTAACATCTTTTTAATATCGTGTGATGCTGTAGGGCAGAAAACATCTCACTACCACAGAGGCTTGATTTGAATCCTGGCCAAGGAGGTGTTTGTTTTTTCGTTGTCAGGGTGCTTGCCTCACCTGCAGCCCCTCTAGTGTGGTTCCTGGGTTAGCACTCAGCAGAGCTTCGGGGTACCTTTACTCCGCCTCTGCAGAGGTTCCCTGTCAGCCTTAGTAGAAGGTCCTTTAAGATGCATTTACAGCCGAAGGAGAAAGCTAACTATTGTTCTAAGGCAAAGAAAAGCAAAATGTCTGCATTACATTCTTAAGAGTCTATTTCTTGTCCTCTTGGACATGAAAAATCATTATTTTATTTTATATTTAAAATGTCAACTAAACTTTGGTTATAATATTTAATTATAATTGGTATTTTGACTCAGTTTTGTTCAGTGAGCCAGAATTGTGTAGTTATTGATCTTCCAAAGTGTAATATTAAATGAAAGAATCGTTTTCTGCAGAGCAGAAAGTAGGCATCCACTTTGTGATGAGCGCCGCGCAGCGAGCGGTACAGAAAGAAATGTGAGCGTGGGCCCTCCCCTCACGAGACGCGGGTCGGGGGACAAGGCCTGCGCTGGTTAAACGGAGGAGCACCGCACGGGACGATGGGCCCCAGCGCAGGAGCGTCATCATGGGCCCTGCGGGGATCCAGAGGGAGGGTGGCGGCAGGGGCTCTGGAAGAGGAGCAGGGTTGGAAGGAGCTGCCTTTGTTGAAGAGGAGAGTGGTGTGCAGGCAGTGGGGTCGGGACGGGTGAACTCGGCACGCGGGGGGCTTTGGAGAGCCTGACAGTGTTGGAGTAGAGAGTGCGTTTTGGGCACCTTGGGAAAGAAAGGTAGATTGGTGAGAAGGAGGCAGTGACTTATGTCAGGATGAATTTCTATTTGGAATCGGTCAGGTCCGTGGCAGGGTTGTGGCTTTGCCATTTTTAGTGGGATAATTTTGGGAAAATTCCTTTACTGCTTGATTTTTATCTTTCTTATCTTTAAAATGGAAATAACAACTGCTTATTTCCTACAGTTGTTTTTGAGGATTATGTAAAATAAAATGCATATAAAGCTGTTAGCACAGTGCCTGGTAAAATACGTGCTTGGTTAAAAAAATAAAAGCCTCTGTAAACCACCTAGGGCATCCCTGGCATAGTGCAGATACCCAATATATAGTAGGTTCTTTCTCCCTTCTATTTTTAGGTTAAAAAACAAAAAGGGAGAGCTTTAGCTTCACACAGTATCAACTGACAAGCCCCGGTAGGTTTTTGAGCAAAGGAGCAACATGGTGAAAGTAGCACTTAGGGAAGATTAACCTGGGGACATGGCTTATAAAGTGGATGGAAGGTAATGGGGCCCGCAGTCAGGGAGGTTAGATGAAACAGTGTTCAAATTCAGGAGCCGAGACTTGAGGGTCTGACTAGGTGGGTAATAGTGAGAATACTGAGAAAGGGGCCCCTAGATAGATGTTTGCAGAGCACATCAGCTAGGACTAGGTGAGAGTCTAGATGTTGGGATACAGCAAAGGGATGAACCAGGAGTGGCCACTGGGTTGTCAGGAGGAGTGTGTTGTCTGGTCCTGGAGTTGGGGGCCGGGATGCAAGCTCTCTGGGGGAGAAGAGGGGTTTGGCTTTGAGTGTGTGGTGGTTTCTGCGACAGTGGGTCCCCCAGAGTCTTCACAGTTGGAAATGAGACCAGCGTAGCCGGAAGATAAGGTGTGGGTAGCCAGAGACATGGGACAGACACAGCGTGGGTGGAGGGGCCTGGGTCAGGGAGGCCTCAGCAGAGAGTAGGGTTCACAGTGGTGATCTGGTAGGTACCCAGAACAGTTCAGGTGAGTTTTCTAAGCGGGGCATTACACTGTTAACAGAAACCGCAACGCGTCAGAGTGTTTTATTCATTTTGAAGAGATTTAGAGGGGAGAAATGTATTAATTTAATATTCTACCCCCGAGTTTAATTTGTAAATTGGTAGTAAGCAAATTAGCTATGATGTGCTTCACCAAGTTCTTTAAGAATTAATTGTAAGCTTTTATAGCGGTGAAATTATGTCTTTGTGATAGCAGTAAACCAAAATGGGAAACTGTATTAGTTGGTCAGCTGTGATTTTTTTGTCTGAAGTAAACCAGTTTTAAAATGTTATTTTAATAGTCTTCTGTGTTATGAACAAAGAAGATTGGTTTCTCTAGATCTTATTAAAATAGCGATGATCCTTTTCACTAAGTTCTGTTTATAATTTGTGACCGACCGCCTGCCTAGTGCAAAAATTCTACCACCGTGGATTGATGAGGACCCTGCCCTTCCTGACCTGTGGTCTTATTTTTTCAGGTGGTGTGACAAGGATGACCGTGTCCCTGGTGGTCATTGTTTTTGAGCTCACTGGAGGCTTGGAGTATATTGTTCCCCTGATGGCCGCAGTAATGACCAGTAAATGGGTTGGAGATGCCTTTGGGAGGGAAGGCATTTATGAAGCTCACATCCGGCTAAATGGATACCCTTTCTTGGATGCAAAAGAAGAATTCACTCATACCACCCTGGCTGCCGATGTCATGAGACCTCGGAGGAGTGACCCTCCCCTGGCCGTCCTGACCCAGGACAACATGACCGTGGATGACATAGAAAACATGATTAACGAGACCAGCTACAACGGCTTTCCTGTCATAATGTCCAAAGAGTCTCAGAGATTAGTGGGATTTGCCCTCAGAAGAGACCTGACAATTGCAATAGGTACCCTTTTAAAGAACTACACACACATATACGTCTATCTACGGCTCTGTCTGTTGGTATCTAGATACCTAGGTGGACGAGTATAAATATGTAATAGATTTCTGAAAGAAAGGAAAGCTATAAAATTTAATTGGTTGGGTTCGTGGGGACAAGTGGTGTATTTTATGTCTCGTAATATCTTAGGTTTTTTAGGAAAGGAATTTACCCTTCCGTGGGATGTTTTCCAGCTAAATACTGTTTTATCTTTTGATTTGGCATTGTTATCAGGGACTGGAGTCCGGCTCTTTCTTTTCTCACTCAGATAAGTCTTGTTAACTTGACAATATTCATAACAGCATGTTATATAAGGCCTTAGTAACTGCCGAGGCATACAGCTAAATACCTTCTTGTAGTTAATAAAGTTGGCTTATTTGAATGCAAGTTACTGAAAACTCCATCATCTTTGGTCTGTCTCATGTCAGATCCATAGGGTTTTGCTTTTTCAATTTTTGGATGTAGATTTACAGTATTAACTTGTAATATATAGTTTAAAGCAGCGGTCCCCAACCTTTTTGGCACCAGGGACCGGTTTCATGGAAAACGGTTCCTCCATGGATGGGGCGGGTGGGTAGGGGTGGAGGATGGCTCAGGCAGTGATGCGAGCAATGGGGAGTGGCCGATGAAGCTTCGCTGGCTTGCCCATCGCTCACCTCCTGCCGCGCGGCTTGGTTGCTAACAGGCCACGCGCCGGTACCGGTCCGTGGCCCAGGGGTTGGGGACCCCTGTGATAGAGGGTATTTTCGTCCAGCCATTGCCTTGATACTCCTGGTGTTCAGTAGAGGACTCGGAGCTGAAAATGTAGAGCGTTCAGCCTGTCCCCGAAGGTCATTCCTGTGAACCTGTCACCTCCCTCCAACTTACCTCTGTGGCCAAAGGGTTGTAAAATATTTCAGTTCTTGAGCCATTTGAAGAGGGAAGCCTAGATTGTGTAGATGGGCAGCATATCTCAAGGCAAACTGGAAGCTCTCAGTTTACAAGAGCTATTCAAGCAAAAAGAAGAAAGAAAGAATAGAAAAGAGCCTATGCAGAATATCCAGTTCAGCTAAGGAAAAGGCTGCAGCTTTGGGAGACCTGCTCAAAGCCTAGCATTCCCTTGAGCTAACAGACTGGTAGTTGTCCGAGTGGGCGGAGTGTGTGTTAGACGTGGCGGCGTTCAAGTGTTTTAGCCTCTGAGCCGTCACCACGGCCGACCTACAGTCGGAGGAGAGTTTTGCTGTCCACATTTTGTTCATTACGTTGTAATAGTAAGCAAAAAAGAAGAGGGTCAGAATTTTGGAATTTATGTAGAAATTTAAAGGAAAAAAAGCCCAGGTTTTTAAAAGATAAAGTGGTAAAGTTAAGAATTATTTATATTCCCATTGATTCTGTGGACATATTTTTAAAAGTTGATTTTATTACTGTCCTGAGAAATAGCACATTGGGGATAGCAGATAATGTCAGTTTAAGGGAAACAGGGGTACTTTAGATATGTGAAATAGCAACTCATGTCATCAGAAGGGTTAGTCACAGCGTGATTTTCTTTAACACACCTTAAGTATTTGCCAGCATATATTTTGGTAAAGTTTTAGTTTTTGAATGGGAGAAGTAGACCTGTACACTAGAGTTTTGTATATAATATGTAGTTTATCGATATTTATATAAAATAGTTTATCAAAGGACTGAAAGGAATGCTTGAATAAATTGTGAACTATATACTATGTCTGGGGGTGGAAAACTCAAGATTTTAAAAGAGCAGTTTTCTCCAAATTTATTTATAAACTCGGCATTAAATTTTATGTTATATCGTTAAAAATCTTTTTTTATTTTATCTTTGGCTGCGTTGGGTCTCTGTTGCTGTGCGTGGGCTTTCTCTAGTTGCGGTGAGCGGGGGCTACTCTTGGTTGCGGCACGCAGGCTTCTCATTGCAGTGGCTTCTCTTGTTGCGGAGCACGGGCTCTAGGGCGTGCGGGCTCCATAGTTGTGGCATGCAGGCTCAGTAGTTGTGGCTCACAGGCTCTAGAGCACAGGCTCAGTAGTTGTGGCGCACGGGCTTAGTTGCTCCATGGCATGTGGGATCTTCCCGGACCAGGGCTGGAACCCGTGTCCCCTGCATCGGCAGGCGGGTTCTTAACCACTGCGCCACCAGGGAAGTCCCTTTTTTTAATTTGTATGTAGATAGTACATTCACATAGTTCAAATTTGAGAAGATTAAAAGTTTATAGTGATGAATTGCCATACAGAGAAAGAAAAAAAAAAGGTATATAACGAAAAATCTCTCACCCATGACCTCGTAATCCCCAGTTTAGCTCCGTAGGCAACTGTCTCCTTTCGTTTTCTGTAGGTGTCATTCTCTGCCTGTGTAAGTAAGTGTATATGTTTTCTCCTTTTTTATAAAACAAGTCATAGCATGCTACCCAATACGTGCTGTTCTGTGTCTTGTTTTTTTCACTAAACAATGTTTTTTTGGACATCTTTCCAAATCATTTTATTTTTAACAGCTACACAGTACTCCACTGAGTGGATGTACTGTGGAATACATCATGATTTTTTAAATCCGCTTCCCGCTGATGGACATTTAAGATGTTTTCAGCCTTGCTGTGATAAAAATTGCCACCTCACATATCTGATAACCTTGTGTACTTGACGTTTTGCCTATGCAGATGTAGGGAAGTACTAGAAATGGAATCGCTGGACCAGGGAGTAGTGCGTTTGTAATTTTGTAAGGTATTTTCAGATTGCACGAAGTCGTGGTTCTGCCATGGACTGTCACCCGGAGTAGATGACAGTTTACTGTGTTAAAGTTTAGTCCAAATGGAGAGACATTTCTCCTGCATTTTTTTTGTCCAGATGTGAAAGTGAGGCTGAGTGCTTTTTAATAGATTTGTTTAAAATGAAGCATATATTTACTACTACATTTATAGTGTGAATTGAATCATCTTTCCTGTTTTCCACCTTAAGGTATAAAAGTGTACTTGCTCCTTTCTGATGATGTGCTAGGAGCTGTGAGTTTTACAGGGAGATTCTTAATGCATGAGAACTCGAATACCATTGACATATTGAACACGATTAGAAAGGTACATGGCGCAGTGACAGTTAGGCTGCTCCCCTCGTTGTACTTTTCTCCTGCCCCCTCAGGAGCTTCTTGTTCAGAGTAAAGCTTTAGCTTGTGCACCTGGGAGAGAGGATCTGCTGAAGGTTTCCCCCATGGCAGTATTATCAGCCTTAGACTGTGAAACAGCGTTTACTCAATAATCCGAACTGCAGTACATGGACCAGCCTTTTGTTTATCTCTTTGTAGGAGTTAAAATTAGCTTTGTATCTGCTCCGGTAGTTGAAACACCATTTTATGAGTATAGAGACCTTTTTGGTGTCTGAAATTAATACAAGTGAAATTAATACAAGTGAAAGATCCCTGGGGGATGTTTTTGGAATCTGTCACTCCCAGGTTTCACAGAGCAACTGTCCTTCATGCTAACAGCACCTCCGTTCCTCCATTCACAAGCCATTAGCCTGATGCTTCTATGGGCCAAAAGCAGCTTAACGAGCATTTTTCAGAAGTCATTTATGTCAGTTGCTGGTGGGCTTTCTTCTTCTCTGTGCCCTTCTCATGCTTCCAAGGTGCTTTAGGGGATCCTAGCGCTAGAACGTCACTGACCGTGACAGCACAGTGAAGCAGGGCCTTGCTGGACGGAAGGAGAAGGCGTTGCGGTGTGTGTTTATGAGCTGGGCTCACTGCTCGTGTAGGGCTGGTGCTTGTTATTTTGGCTTACATATTTTTGTGGCAAAACTCATGTTCAGAATGTGTTCAGTATGACAAATAGGATATTTGTACACACAGCTTTGGATTCATACTAACGAGGAGCGTAAGCTCTTTCATTTTGCTTGTGTGTTCTCTCCCTTTCGCGGGTTTCCTTCTCCTCCCCACGGTCTCTCCTCTGCCGTTTTCTGTGTCCTGGCCACCTGTTGTCTCACAGTTTGAGAGGTGGCAGAGAGGAAGTAGGCACAGGACAGAAGCACTTGAGGCGGAGCCCTGGAGAGCGGGAATGAACGGAGCCTGTGCAGATAAACCTCGAAAGTCGGTCGGTGTCCGTTACGTGTGTAACTGTACTTTCAACCCACCTCATGACGCACCTAGAAAATTAAGCTTGAACATCAGAAAAGAGGAAGAACTAGCCGGTTCACAGGGGTAGGATAGACAACACGGTCCAGGCAAGAATGAGATTCTCTGTGGTCCCGCCTCCGAGGCAGGAGGAGTGGCCCACGGCACAGGCAGGCCTCTTGGGGGTGCGTTCCTGTTGTCAGTGGTGCTCTCGTTACTTGTGTGCCTTTAAAAGCCCGTATTCCCAGTATGCTTCCTTGTCCCCCAAAGTTAGACCACAGCAAAGAAAATTATACCATGATATAATTATACCACAAGTATTTTATTTGCATGAAGATGATTTGTTATTGGTGGATCCTAATTCTGTCTAATTTAAGAAATTGCTAAATGCCTTTTCAGTCCATTTTTTTCTTGGTTAGGAAGAAGGGAAAAGAAAGAGGGGACCGAAAGGATACGTTTATTTATTGTTTTAAATCTCTGAATAAGCGGGTTGTCCTGAAAACAAAACAAACCAAAGAAAACCTACCAGTTTTTAATTTTTGGTCTTCTCTGTCTCTTCAGAGAGTGCCAGAAAAAAACAGGAAGGGATAGTGGGCAGTTCCCGCGTGTGCTTCGCACAGCACACCCCGTCCCTCCCAGCAGAGAGTCCCCGGCCACTGAAGCTCCGCAGCATCCTTGACATGAGCCCATTCACGGTCACGGACCACACGCCCATGGAGATCGTGGTGGACATCTTCCGGAAGCTGGGCCTGCGGCAGTGCCTGGTCACGCACAACGGGTGAGTGTGCTCGGCCCGGCCGCCGCCAGCCTGCGGGACGCTCTGGGGGAGCCCAGTCAGCTCCATCGCCCTCCCCGGGAGGGGGGTCCTCGGAGTCCCACTTAGTAATGGCGAGCAGAGTGTCAACTGCCAGGTCTTTGCCAAAACAGGAAGTGACATTTCTCAGGAGCACTTCGGAGCTGCAGGGAGCCGGGGGCGTCATGGTGCGGGGTGGGCGGGGCCCGGCTGAGGATGTTTCCCCTCTTAGAGGGCGGCGGAGCCCGCGGCCTGCAGCACCGCGGCACCCTGTTCTCTTTTTGTAAGTATGCCATGGTTAGAGTATTCGTCTCCAGTACAATAATAGCTTTCTAAATGTTTTGCTGTTTACTCTTTGCTTTATCGTGTAATGAGGGAAATCATATATAATTAAACGAGGTTTGTGAATTAGGTGAAGACCTTTTGCAGACGCTTTGTTTCTGCTTTTCTGTGGTCTCCATCCACACATCTTTTGAATAAGGTGCTGGCCGATGAACACCAGTGCACTTAAAATGTATAAATTGATTTCTCTGCCCTTTGCACGTACACTGGCCGTGTTTCCCCACGGTAGGAGTGTGGGGAGGTATGGCCTGGCGGGTGTCAGGCAGCGTGGAGACGCACTGCGGGCCCGTCTCAGCGCACAGGCCTCAGCCCGGCGTTGCTCCCCTGCTCCTGGGCTGGCCTCTGCCTCCTGCCCTTTCTCTCCGGGCCCCTTGATCCCTACTGTGTGGCTCTTCCCACTTGGAATCCTCAGGCACAGTGTTTTACCTGCAGGCTGATGACAGCAAGGCTGGACTGTGTGTAGATGGGATGATTCCCCTGCGCCGCGTGAGGCTCTTTGAAACACCGCACACTTAGAGGACCCAGCGGTTTGACAAACGATCCCGTAGGGACAAAACACACGACCCCTCTGTAGAGAAAGGAGGGAAAGTGAACACCTCCTGATGGGGCACCTCCTTCGAGCTTCTCGTTTACCTCTGCGGCCCCCTGCACAGAGGTGGTCGTCAAGGCTGGGGAGATGTGTCCAGGCACGTGGTCAGCACGGCGTAGCTCAGGGGTCAGGTAGCCTTCCAGCTCGGAAGCCCAGCCTCTTGCTGCTTTACGTGGTGGTTGACCAATAGAGTCTGTCTTCTTTCTTTGTGATTTCTTAAACTACTGTTTTCTTGGACAGTATATTAGCCTGTACTGGGTTAGGAACAGAAACAGAAAGCTAGAGAACTCGATCCATGATTGGTGTTTCCACTGTGCCAACCAGCTAAGATTAAGTCTAGGTAAGAGGAAATAAATCATTTGAGGGATGCAGCTCTTGATCAAGGGCAGGGAGGCTGACGATCAAATGCCACAGATGCTGATGGGAGAAGAGATGTATGTTGTAAAATAACTACTTTCTTCTGTGTAATGTTTGATTTAAAGAGTAATGGTACCAGACTTCATTGTTTAAAAAGCTTAATAAGTACACGCTAAATGGAGTACCTTATCATGAAGGTTTGGGGTCCTTTTAGTAATGAACGGCTCACTTGGAAGCCTAGCTGAGTGAGTTGGCTTATTAAACGTTGACCTGCTCTGTGTTGCTCTCTGTGCCTGGCGTGGCTTGTCCTCCTGTGTCATAACAAGTGTGGATGTCTTTCTCCAGTCCCGGTGGGGCATGTCACAGGCTGTGTGGGTTCATGCCCGTCGTGCACTCTGCTGACGGAGTTCAGGTTCTCAGCAGCACGGATGCTGGCAAGGAGTGAAGGGGTGGGGGGACAGCTGATGAAGATCTTACCTGATCCCGCCTGTTTGTAAAGAAAGCGTGGGGTGGGAGGTGGCTTTTTATGTTTATTGGCCTTGATTATATTTTCCTTACTTACGTCCTTCAAGGAAAATAGATTGGTAGATAAAAGAAGAGAGCTTATCTCTTCTGCATTTTAGTGGAGAGTCTAACGGTCAGCATGTTACAGTTCATACTGGGTCCTTAGAGGTGGAAAATAACTATGTATTTGGGGGGAAGAAGACCTGAGGAACCTAGACCCTGAGATGCAAGGAGAAAGTGAGACTAGGCGGGTGTCTGTCAGCGTTGAAGATTCCCCACGTTTTGTATTCTGATTAGCAGAATTTCTCAAAATCTTTTAGTCTTGGTGGAACCAGCAGGATGTTAACTAGAATGGCTCAAAAAAGAGGTCCGTGACCATATGCGTTTGTAAAGTGTTGGATTAAATACAGTTGAGGTTCTTTACTGTGGAGCTTCTCAGAGGGAGGTGAACAGCAAACTTGGTTTTCCAAACGTGCACCCTTTAGGGGAGGAAAACGGGAGCAGAGGAACTCCTGGAACTCGTGTTTCTTGGAAACCAGTATTGATACTTTGGGAAGATGCTGGGTCATGCCCTGTTTACTCTGACGTCATTGTTCGCCCCCCCCCCCACCACCTCCAGGGAACAGAAAATTGTTTCCTACGTGAATCACATTTTGCATTGATTTTCCTTGCACTTCTGAAAGTAATAAAGCAGCACTGAATTTGCCCTTATTACTCTCAAATCTCTCTTCTCCAGTAACTAAAGAAAGGAAATATGTGTATTTCCTCCTTTTTAGGGCTGTTACTTGGTAAATACGAAGATTACTTTAGAAGTCTATAAATTTGCCATTGTGTCTTTAATAAATTCGTGACTGTCCTCACTGTGTACCTTGCGGTTTGCCAGAGGTTACTAACATATTAACTGAAATTAATCATTGTATGTAACTGGGTAGAAAAGAATGAGTAAGAACTAAACTGCGGTTCTTTTACTGAATTGTCAGGATGCTCACATTTCTTGATTCCAGCTATAAATGCAAGTGAATTGATGGTTTTTGTCTGTTTTACCTCAGACATTTAGTCAGAGAAGAACATTTACTGAGTTAGTGTTTATTTTATGTAGTGCATTTTTTGAGCCCTTTGGAGGGAAACTGGCTCCCACGCTCTGAGAACTGTTCAGTTAGTTTGTCTTCGTTCTTAAGGAAAAGTACGTTGTTTTAAAACATAATGAGAAAACATTAGCAAAGCACCTGTTCCTGCCTTTCCCATTCCCTACCCTCCGTTTGCCGCCCCGCCCCAGCACCCCCTAGTGACTGCTTTATAACTGACGTCGGTGGGGGACCAGAGTCTTTGACGGAACGAGGTCCCCTGTGACTTCTCCAGGAAGTCAGGATGGTCTGAGGCAGCGCCATACATAGCTGACTTAACCGGAGCACAGGGACATCCAGTCACCCTGAAGGGCACGCTGGATGGGCTTTCAGAATTCAAAGATTAAAGCTTTTTAGGGTTCTTGACATTCGCTGTCTGTATTGCCATACATTGTGGTTGAAGTCATTCACTTCCATTATAAAGCCAGTTACCAGAATTTTGTTTTAATGATTAAAAAGCAGTTGAATTATTTTCAAGTACCCTCATGAGAATTTGTTCATCATCTTGCTTGATGTTATAATAATGATATTAACTGAGAAATCATCATTATTTAGAGAAAAATGTATAAAATCAAAAAATCATTTTTATTAAGCTTATTTTAAGAAGCAGAATTCGGCAGGTCCTGAAAATCGGGGAGCGCATGTATTAGTCAGCTTTATTTAGTGTGCATTTTCTTTCATTTTAATTCCAAGTAATAGTCACGGGGTTTCTTAAGGAGGCCAGAGCCTGAGGAGCCCGGGCCGCCTCCGCCTTTTCCGCGGCGGGGTGGGCCCAGCGAGGAGGGCCGCGGGCGACATTGCAGAAATGAGAGGAGCGCTCTCCTCTGTGGGAAGAACGCTGCAAATGCACCTCCTTTCAGAGTTTCGTAGCTGTGATAGATGTTGTTTCTTTGTACTTTTTTGTAGTCATCGTCATTGTGTGCTTTTGATTTTTAATTTAAAAAGGATAACCACCCACCAGTGTTTCAAATAGGATCATGTCACTTTGGAAAGTCAGTAGAATTCATGCAGTGGGACCTGGGATTTCAGATCATTTTTGTGTTTGTTTTCCTGAAGCTCATGAAAGCATTCTTATGGTTCATGTTTTAATTTTTTCTCGCATTCTCTATCATTATGATTGGAAGCTCCTCCCGCCTAAGTTCTCCCGCAGTCATTAGCATCACGTGGTCTGTTGCAGGAGCGTCTTGGGGATCATCACCAAGAAGAACATGGTAGCGCACCTGGAGGAGCTGACGCGGCGCGCCGAGCCCCTGGTGATCACGCAGCTGCTCCCCAGACCTGGGGGTGGGGGGCGTGCTGTGACGTGACCGGGCACACGCCGCCAGACCGCCGGGGCCGTGGCGGGAACCTGGGGGCTGTGACCCTCCCGCCCCCGCACGCCCGCAGTCTGTCCGCGAGGCTGGGGGCGTGTCCAGGTCCCACCGTAGGGAGGGCCAGCGGGTCCCACCTGCCGTCAGGGTCTTTCCTTGGATTTGGGGCCGTAGGCAGTGTGGTCGGCGGACGAGTGAACCCTCTTGGACGTTCTTGCGGCAAATACGTGCCCTCGAGGACAGCCCGCTCTGCTTACAGTGTCCCCCAGCCCCACCCCGTCTCTGTCTTGTTCCCTGGTCTTTGGCCGTCTTGTGGGGACTCTGGCTCAGACGTGGTTGTCACCGGCCTCCGTTCTCTGCCGTACCCGCAGAGTCCTGGGGCGTGGGCCCCGGTGCCCTTCGCAGGCTGTTTCTAGAACGCTGTCAGCAGCTTTGAGAGCCATGTGCGGTGGTTCTAACTGGCTCTCTGTCCCAGTGGGGTCATGACTGGAGATGATTTTGAATCATCTGTTAAGTGGCCTGGCTTAGGCAGTTACTGCCTGGAACTGCCTCGCCCTGCAGTTGCCATCCCTCCGTGAGGCCTGTCCCAGTCCAGCACCGATCAGGCACCCCTGTTGTGCGCTAACCCTTCACAAGTGTTCCATGCATCCTTTTTTAAAAAAAAGCTACTAACCAGAGTAGTAAGTAGCTACCCATCCGTTCTGCTTTCTGCTTCATCTATGATCATCTTTCAGGACTCCTCCTTGACGCTCTCACCTGTCTTTCAGTGTAAGCAGTAACAACTCAGACTTTCATAAAAGCACTGCATCGTTTTTGACCAAAATCAAAAAAGGAAGACATTGATGACCGTACTAGAAATTTGGGTTGTCTCAGAGATTTACTCTTGGGATTCTGAAGTTTGGGATTGAAATTCTGTGTTGACCATTTTATATGCATTTTATCTCAATTGTATGTGCTTTCATGTAGATTCTGCATACAACTGGGCAATCCTTAAGTTATTTTTTTAAAGTTAGTTCATTTTGGCTTTAAAAAAAGCGGAACATTGAGGGGATTTGGTCACCAGACACTTCTTTCTTGATGCGGTGGGAACAAATTTTCCTTCTCAGGTGGGGTCAGCGTCCTTTCCTGTTCTACATCCTCCCGTCTTTGTCCCTTTCTCACTGGCACACGTTACTCAGAGTGGCTGTGCTTCAGGGGGGCCCAGTCCTCAGTCTCGGGGAAAGGACACCGAGCTGTTAGTGACGTCGTACTCGCTATATCCAAGGATGGGTGCTGGGTGTTTAATTATCTTTACCAGTAAAATGCTTTTAGAAAATACAGAATCAGGCTGCTTGCTTTGCTCTACTCCTGTCAACAAAAAGGGTTTAGCTATGGATTTAGCTCCTCTTTTCTTTTCCTTTTAATTTTAATGGCAACCTTCTGTTTATCCTTTTCAGACGCCTCCTTGGTATCATCACAAAAAAAGATATCCTCCGTCATATGGCCCAGACGGCAAACCAAGACCCCGCGTCCATAATGTTCAACTGAGCCCCGTGACGTCAGAGGGAGAGGAGGCCGGGGAGGAGGCCCGCCTGCTGAGCAGCACCACGCTTTAACCCCCTTCAAAAAAGGAAGTAGAAAAGCCGGGCTGCTGCAGCATGGTTTGCAGTACTGCTGGTGGAATGGAGTGTTGTTTGGGGAGGGAAAGGAGAGAGAGAAGGAGGCGAGTGAGTATCTCCCATCCCACGAGGGGGCTACGTGGTGTGCTGTCTGCGCTGGATGCGCTCAGCCCGGGGTGTGGCCTGGGCCTCCCTCTACGGGGAGGGCGGCCGAGCCTGACCCCGGCCCCTGGCCTGCTCTCCAGCACCGCAGAGACGTGCGTGTTTCGGGAGGGATCCCTCTGAATCGAGCCATCTCTAAGACTGCAAGGTCTTGCCCTTTTTTAATCAAAACTTTTCTGTTTAACTCATGAAGTGTACAGTTAAAGCATTACCTTTCTACATTCCGGATGAGCTTCTCCCTCTCCCCGCCGCCCCTTCTCTCTTGCGCTCTAACAAAGCCTCTGTAAGTTTGTGTGCCCTTTGGAAGCAGTCCTTTCTCATATTGAGATGTACTGAGGTTGTACTGAGGTTTCACACAGAAGAAGGGAGTGTTTCTTGTGCCCTTAACCCTGTAGTTTGCCCCATCACGAGATGCTGGGTGCAGTCACGTGTGCGCCGACAGGGGCCCATGGCACTGGGAAGACCTCCACGGAGGAGAAATGAGCTCTCGCTCGGGTGCCGTGTGGTTCAGAACCAACAACGGTGAACTTGACTTGTGAGGATAAAGTTTTCTTTTTTGCTTTTTTTTCCGCCCCTCTCTGACTTTATGGATAATGTGACCTGGTCGTACGCAGATTTTGTTTCTAAAACTCCTATAATACACAAGTACTGTTGAGCGTAAGGAGACAAGATGCTGCTTCTTTGACAGTGACGAGAAGGAAGAATTCTGTTTAGCTGCACCTGGTATGAGTTGCATGTTTAAACACTGGAATTTTCTTTTTCTTGAAATTAGATCAGCCTTTTTCTTTTCTTTTCTTTCCTCAAGGTGTTCTACTGCTGACGCTGAAGAAGAAATGTAATTCATAACTTGCACTAAATGTATATTTCTTTCTTAAAAATTTACCATTCTTATTTATATTTTTATGGATTAAAATTTATAAAATACAGATCAGTTAATATCGCACTTAAGTAATTTTACCTTTTTAATGTGATTTTTGTAGACTAATTCAGACTTAGAAATATGGAGATACGAACAAAGTTTACAGTGGGAACAAGGGTTTAAGATGTGGTTATGGTTATTTCTCTGCGATCAGATGTGTACGGAAACCTTTTCTGATCTTTCACTGCCATCCCCTGGGTTGTCTTCTGACCTGTCCATTTTGACTCATTAACTGGAAGCTGAAACACTACATATTATTTTGCAGATTAAAACCAAAAGTTAAACACTGTTAACCTTTAAAAGAAAAATGAAATGAAAACAGTAGAATTGCAGAGGTGGCAGTTAAAACGTTAATCTGAACAGAACCTGTGAATCTTTGCATAGGTCGCGTCCAGGTGTCCAGTGACGTTTTGAATCCACACTGCACTTTTTTGCAGGATGAGTTGAAAATATACTGGGATGTGTTTGGAATTGTGGGTTTTGGAAATATCTGACTTAATCGTGGTCTTAATTCACTATTGGCAAAGGCAGTTTACTTGAAGCACTGGCCTAAAAATTCTGGATTATGTATTTTTGGAGGCAAAAATGAATTTTTACGGGCACATTTTCTGAAACATAACTGGCAATGAGCTGTTTTTACATTTTAGCAGTGGTTCTTCGCTTCCTGGTTCTTAATATATCTGTAAGATCTGTGAGATCACGGAAGATCTTTACGGTCTGCAAGGTTTATAAGATCATGAGGCCAGATTAGAGTGACAGTTGAGAGTTGAGCAAAATGTTAGGAATTTCGTGAGACCTTCTGAGTTTTTGCTGTCTGCCTGCAGTTAGTGTTTTGTCCCCGTTCCTCCCCCCTTGGCCGCCTCCAGGCTTTCTTCCTGGTGTCCGGAGGGCAGTCCTTCCTGAATGATGGTCCTGTGCGTCTCCTCTCGACCTGTCATCCGTGCATTTGCCCCCGAGAGGCGCGGCCTCGCAAAGTCACACGTGGCGTGGATTTTGTCTCCCACGTTTCCTTTCCGATTTCAGGTCCTGCTTCAGAGACTGACATCTCGGGCGGATGTTGATTTTCTTCTCGGTGTGTCCGCCCTGCTGAGACAGGGGAGGGGGGCCGTGTCTCCAGTGTGCTCGTGGTTGTCTGCGTCACTCTGTTCCACTTTTCCTTTTGGTACGTTGGGGTGTGTCTGCTTTTCAGCCAAAGGAGGGAACACTGGAGACCATGAGATCGATGTGCCTGGCTCATTGGCGAACAGATTGACCGATGTGGGTGGAGCGCCTCATTTGAGTACCCTTTTAGAGAAGGTATGATGAGAATGGGCAAGGGTGTCAGCATCTCTTCTTAATCAGCATTGTTTTCAGTTTTGGCTCATGAAGAATGCTTAGTTTGTTAATCTGTGATGTTGCCTAGAGCTGTATTTATCTGTTTTTATTTATACTCATGTAGTAAAGCTGCATATCATTACAGTAAAAATGGTTACTGTGATGAGTCAATCAGAAACTCTATTAAAATCTGTATGACAGTGTGTGGTTTGGCCTTTGATTCCCTCTGTCACCGTCCCCCGCGGTCACAGCCGTGGTGCAGCCAAGGCGCCCGGCGCGCGCAGCCTCGAAGGTGGGGGAGGGTCGTCCCGCGTCTCTCGCGTTCCAGGGCCGGTGCTGTCCTTTGCAAGCAGGAGCGACAGGGGGACAGACGCTGGGATAACAGCGGGTGGACGTACCAGCGATGGGGTCGGCGGCGTCTGCGGGCCCGCAGAGAGATGGCTCTCAATTTGCTGTCACACCCCTGAAAGGAGACGCGTGAGTCAGCGGCACCGTGTGCTTTTAAGAACGAGTGTGGAGGTTTGCTGACAGAGCTGCCTGCGAGGAGGTGGTGACAGGTGCGCTGTGGAAAGGCCTCCGAGGTGTCCGGTGGGAGGAGCCCGGTCCCCACGCGCCCGGTGGGCCTTGTGTCATCGCTCTCGCGTGCTGTTCACTCGACACGTGTTGAGCACCGACTGTGTGCTCAGCGCTGCTCCCTGCTCCCGAGGCCTCCGGGCACGCGGGGTGTCAGATGCTGACACGTGTCAGGGTGCGCTCTGGTGGTTGCTGAGCGCGTGTGTTTACGCGATCCCGGGGACCGCGCGCTGTCCCGGCCGGGGACTGGGGCAGAAATCCCCCGGCTCGGAGGGTCGGGGGGGACACGAGCCACGGGGGGCGGGGATGCTGGTCGTGTCCGAGGGGCAGGGTTACTCGTGAGTGCGCCGTGGGGGCTGCAGGCTGACGCAGTTCCCCGCTGGGGGAGGAGCCATGCTGAGCACGCGTCCAGAGGCGGGAGCCCCGGCAGGTGCGGACGGCAGGTGGGGGACGGGGCTGGGGGCGGGGCGGGAGAGGAGCAGCAGGGTGGGCGGGGCAGGCGTCCGGCCGCTCTGTGGGTCCAGACCGTGGGGCGGGGCGGGGCGATGGGGGGGTCGCTCCTGAGGCTCGGCCTGCGGGGCGGGGCGTGCGGACCCTCGGGACGTGCAGGGCTGGAGCAGGGTGTCGGCCGTCAGGCCTCCCGGGCTTTGGGCCAGGGAGCTCGGAGCCCCGGCTGGGTTGGGCGAGGGCGTCCGGTGGGCGGTTGTGTGTCTGAGGTCCGTGTTCTGTTCGCGACGCAGGCCTGACCTGAGCCTCCTCGTGGGGCAGGACAAGGCCACCGTGGGGTCGAGCGGTCAGGGCAGCATGAGGCCGGGTGCAGAGGCCCCTCGTGGGAGAGGTGGGCCGCCGGGGCGCGTGAGTCACGGTCGCCGACCGGTGAAGTCAGTGAGGACGAGTCAGCCCCGTGGACGTCACTGATGACTTTGGCCGGGGCAGGTTCAGCGCGATCGGGCGGCCGCAGTGTGACCGGAGAGAGTTCTGCAGAGATGGGAAGGGGCTGAAGGCATCCGGGACCGCTTTCGGAAGAGCGGTGTGTGATGGACGGTGCTGTGTTGTAAGCTGCGGGATACTATGGCTTGTGCTCTTGTTCGTGGTGTTATACGGACACCGCGGGCCCCGACGGAGGCCCTGTACCAAGCCCATGTCACCAAACCACGGCTCAGTCCCTCAGCTAAGGGCAGGTCCAGTCCCCGGCAGCCTGGAGGTGCCCGGTCAGCACCAGTGAGGTCATCCGCCACGGGCCCCTCTGTCCCCCGCAGGTAGGTCACCTGAGCTCTAGCAGGGCACCGTCTCCCCTTGGGCCCAGGAGGGCCACCCGTTTTGCACAGCCCTTCTGACCCCCTCCTGCTCGCTGGATGGGATGAATCGCTGAACACAGCCAGCAAGGTCTTCGGGGTTTACTCAGTTGGATTTTGCTTCTTTTAAGCAATGGGGATGTTTGAGGGAGACTCACTGTTCTGAGAGGGGAGGGGGGGTCTTGAGTAGCAGGAGGGACTCCAGGGGGCGGGGAGCAGGTTGGACAGGCGGCCTTGAGCAGGTGCTTTGAGCTGTTGCGAGGGGGTGTGCCCTCGTGGAGACAGTTGAGATCACGGTCTCCGGTGAGGTTTATTGCTTCTGCTTATTTTCTTGGGTGAATCATTCTACATGTGTTAGAGGTTACACAGAAAAAAATTTTCAAGCTCCAGGTGTGAGCTTAGCTAAATTTGAGCTAGGTAATGATTTTGTTAAATTCTGATTGGGTCAAGGTGCTTTACTCATGAAAGAGCCCAGGTACTTAAAATGAACAGGAAGGCAGGTGGCATTTGGAGGCCGCAATAGCCAATGAAGAGTAGATAAAAATATCTAGTAAACGAGCTTTCAAAGGACTGTGCCTTTAGTGCAGGAAAAAGGTAGGAAAGGAGTGCTTGGTGTCGGGCTGGCGGGAGGAGCTTGTTCTTGAATGGCCAAGGCTCGGTCCTTGGAAGGCCAGTCCCTCCTGAAACGTGCTGCCAGCCCTCGGACACAACCGCTGGGCTTTGAGACTGGAAATGTCTCTATTTCACAAGACTCTTGTCCTCAGGAAGCTCTGCTCACAGCTATAGCATCCAAATTGTAACTGCCACGTTCTTGGCACTCCTGTCCAAATCCTGTCTTGGCTCCAGTATACCCAGCTTTCTGAAGATTTGCACTCAGGTTTGTGTAAGGTGTGGATGAGAAGCTGAATTTTTCTGTCCCCTTTCATTTATTCCTTGGTAGGAAATCCTGTTGAAATCCGCATTACTGATCACAAGAAGGCAAATTTTAAAAACTCACATTTGGGATTGTTGGATCAACAAGTAGCAAAGTTAAGGGAACCTAGGAGTTCTAGCTGAGCAAATGGTTTTAATGGAAGACACTTGAGTTTCGTAATCAGTATTTTAGATAAATGTGTTAACTATTTCTAAATACTGCCACAATACTGACAGGCACCCTAGAAAGTAAAGAAATCTGTGGGAAAAAGCTCAAGAGCTTCTTAAAAGATTATTTAAGATCAAACGTGATCTGTTTTTTTCCGAATCAAAGCACGTGTGAGCTAATTGTTACTGTCACGTTTTAACATAAAGCAGCTCAGTGTTCAGATGGGTCCAGGTAGCTGCAGGCAGGGCCTCACGTAACGGAACTCTGTCCGTTCTTAGAACGGGAGCCCTGCTGTCAGGATGAGGACGTTCCTGGGAGTGAAAGGGAGGGAGAGGCGCCATCAGCTGAGCCTTAACTGCGCACAGCGGCAGCACGGCCATGGGGAGGACGACGGCTGCTGCACGTGGGCTGCAGCAGAGGGGACTAGTGACCCCAGAAGTCAGGGCTCCCCAACTTCTGGGCATCTCACCAAGCAGTTCCCCAGACCGTGCTAGCGTGGGTTCCCCTGGCGCTGAGTGTGGGCCACGGTGGTTAACAGATACGCTTATGTGCAAGGGTTGGCGCTACTGAGGGACCTGAAAGCCCACAGCCTCACCAGGGAGGGAGTCCTGCCCCTGTCAAACTCCTGCCCGTCTCCTCGCCCTTCTGCCACGAAGAGTTCGGGTCTCAGGTGGGTTCTAAGGAGGCGGCTGACCCAGTTAACTTTGGAGAGTTGTGTGGGCAGGTCCACTCAGTCCTGCAAGATGGGGGGTGAGCCAGGTGACCTGCGGGCTTTCCCACCTTGAACCTCACGAGGGAAACCTCACTAAGGGGCCCTTTGGCCCAATCCACAGTTTGCTATTATTTTGTGTTTCACTGTGAGCTCTGAGGTTTTAAGGTTAAGGACGTTCTGTCAGGTTGAAGAAGGATCTGAAGCTGGTCAAACACAGCTACCCAGACTGTACTGGAAACCCAACGGAAAACTTGAATGGTAAGCTGACTGCATGCTGTGTCGACACCCTAACGCTGTGTCAATTGGCAGGTACAGACAGAGCCCGAGGAGCGCTGCTGCAAGGAATGGACCTAACGGAGCGAGCGGACGCTCGTGCGGCGAGGTCCGGAGTGCCTGCAGCTGCTGTTCAGATGCAGCTGTGGAGGATCCGGGGTGGGTCCTGAGTCTGCTCCCCTGTGCCCTCCCTGCTGCCCAGAAGCCCAGTGCTTACAGCTGCAGCTCTCGTCAACTCAAGTCCCAGAAACACATTCCTCGCTGCCTACGTGTTAAACGCTGAAGCAGGACTCACTCCTGGGAGGGGAGGACCGCGTGCTCGTCCACAGGTGTCAGGCGGGACATCCTATGACGACATCGGAGAGGACCACGGCAGGTGCATCCCCTCTTCACACGTGATCAGGGCATCACCATGCAGATGATCTGACTGCACGTGAAAGAAAGAAATCCAGCCACGGGAGCGTCAGAAAAGTTTTTAGCAAATGTTTCCGTCCATTTATTTTCTGTACTCCTTAAAAACAAAACATCATGTTTCATACTGAAGCTCTGAAATACTGTATGCCCGAGAGAGGCACCTCCCACTCATGCTGCAAGCTGGTCCACGTCCTCTCTGCTTCTGTCTGCCAGGTGAGCTTCAATAATTTCTGCAAAGAGATTCCTCTTCAACAGATTATACGCAAGAGGTAAAAGCTGGCCAGCAACTTTATGAAAATACTGAAAAACAAAAGAAGATGACATTAGCCAGAGAACGCAGCAGGTAATATACTGGAAAAAGCAGTTGTTAACGAAGCCCACTCCCCACACGCTGGGTTTCAGCCAGCATCTGCCTGACAACAGTGAGTTCTGAGACAGCGCCTGGCACCGTCCCTGGGGCAGTCGTGCAGCTCTTCAGGACGAAGGGCACTTCTTGAAGGAAACTCAGAAGAAAACCAAGTAAAAACTGTAAGCGTCCTTATTCCCTCAGATACGGTTTATTCACCCCCTTTTGCCCCCAATACGCTCAAATGCCTTTTCCTTCTCGTCGGCATGTCCCCACCCCATAAGACTTCAATCATCATTTCCGTTAGCTGGCACCGTCGGAACAAGGAGCTGAACGTGAGTTTTCACATCGCACTGAAGGCTCCCCCGTATCTTCAGTTCCTTCTCACCCCATGTCAGCCTCCACCCCTGAAGTCGCTGCCTCTGTCAAGGGCCCAGACGCGCTCCAAGGACAAGGGAGGGCAGCCGCCGTTGGCGCCTGCTGCCTTGCTCCACCGTCCCTTCTCTTCTCCGATGCTGCTGGATTCTCAAGACAACCGAGTTTCTGTGAAGCTGGTCAAGCACTATTCCGATCGGTCACTGACCCTCTCTGGCTGTTAACCACTCTGATTATTTTTACTGCTAACAAACAGCCCTACACGAGAAACAAACAAACACAGAGTCCCCAAAACAGACTCCCCGACAGTGGCGTCAGCCTGACCCAGTAACTGTCGATCAGAAACGCAAACGCTCAGCCCCCAGCGGGAAGGGAACTCGGTGAGGCCCAGGGGGACTGGGGGGTCGGGGGGGTGCCAGCCTGTGCGGAACAAGCCCCCAGGGCACCCTGACGCTGGCGGGGTGCCGCTCCAGCCCCCGCAGCGTCCCCAGGTGACCCTGCACTTCACAGCCTGCAGAGTCAGCTTCTGGGGTAGAGGCTGACGCGGGAGCCGCCTGCCTGTGTGGCCCTGAGCAGCTGGGGCTCTTTCTGTGCCGCAGGTGACGTGGTAGGTGAAGGGAGAATTAGGTGGTCTCCACAGCAGGCAGACGGCCTGGGCGGGCCCCAGGTGGCGCGGAGGTGCGGGGAGTACGGCCCACGCTCACACACCTACTCCCGGGGAGATGGGACTCAGGCCGGGGCCACCACTCCTTCCGCCTGCCCGACCCCCAGCCGCGGCTCAGCGGCCTCCTGCAGCTGCCTCGTACGTTTCTCCTACGTGACGAGCAGGGAGTTCACGGTAAAACAGCACCTCCTCTATGTTAAAGAATTTCCAGCATATTTACAGACAGCATTTACTCTTCATCCCGGAATTCAAGCACAAGAACAAACCCCCCACAGAAAGTGAGGCGGAGCCAGGAAGGTGTGTCCACACCCTAGCGAAGGGCACGGCCGTACACGTAAGTAGCTAGTAAGTCACTTGGGCACAACATCCGGGTCATTCACCTCGGCCAGAGTACAAGATGAACTTCAAATAAAAAACATGCTCACAACATCTGCTTAAAAATCATTTCAAAATGTTCATTTTGAAATTCAAGCTGAATCCATACGCCGCGCGCTGGAATTGCGGACAGCAATGAGCCGGAGTGTGGGGGGCGGGCGGGGGGGAGCAGGGCTGGGGGCGGGGAGGGAGGGGCGGGGTGTGGTCACTCACGTGGGAGCCGTGGCAGAAGAGGTCCATCCCCAGCTCCAGCCCCATCCCATAATCGCACTCATCATTAGCAAACTGCACGTAAGTCATCATCTCCTGAACAGGAGCGAAAGCTCTGAGCCTCTCCGCGTCGCCGGCGGCCTCCACAATCGTCTTGCAGATTCTCCGGAGACTGGCTGAAAGACCAAGGACACAAGGTTACCTGTAACCACCATGGCGCAGACGGTAACCTGGATGTTTCCTCACGACTGTCCTAGTGCAGTGGATGCCTCTTTGGTTGGCACTGTATTTTACAACGGCCATTTTATGGTTTTTCTACTTAAGATTCAAGCATAAAAATGGCTTACTTAACAAAAAAGACTTCTTGTATTAGCACAGTGGGACCTCGCTGCAATCAGGAATCACACCAGCTTCCAGAGATTTTCCCTGGGCTAGTCCAGGTTCCACAGACCATGGCCAAACCTGACCCACCTGTTTTTAACTGCCCTCAAGCTAAGAGTGTTTTTCCATTTTTAAATGGTTGGAAAAAACAAAAACTATATGGAGATCAAGGGATAAAAAAAATCCAGACAGACAGTAAAGTCTGCTCTTTTTGCCCCCTCCTACCTTACTTAAAAAAAAAACAAAACAAAACCCAGAAAAAGACATAGGAGAGACAAGAAATCATTGTAGAATTAAACCTTTACCAGTACTTTTACCAAAGTGGGGGAAGTGCAGCTATGGCCAAAGTGTAATCTGAGGTAAGAACAGAGAAAAACTAACATTTATCTAAATAAAAACGAGTGGTTTAACATTTCTATCTGGACTTTCAACGTTTTTCTCCCTGCTTTCGGATGCCAGGGTGCGTCAGCTCCCACGAGGCACGTGAGAAGAAAGGCACCAGACGATGCCTATTAGACTTCCTTTCTGACAAGCTGGGAAAATCCGATAATGCGGACGAGCTGCCACTCACTCGGAGGAACGGACACGTTCCTGGACACGGGGCTGCCGTGCTGGCAGGGACGAGGTTCGGTCACGACGTGAACAGTCACGCCTGGAACTCACGGTGCCGAGTTTCACGCATGAGAGACTGATGTTACTTACACACTTTACTGACACTAACCACAAACCCAGGCTGACGACAGCGGTGTCTGCCAGGGCTTGACCTCAGAACACGCGCCCCCGGCACACACCCTGCGCGTGCGGTCACGGGCTGCACTCTGCCCCCGCCCCGTGGCAGGCAGTACTGCACTGGACAGACAGCAGTGACACGTTTACTGGAGGACAGACATGTTCTTCCACCGGCAACATTCTGCAGCGCGTCGCCTCACGGAACCCAAACTGCGAGACCGTGCGAGCAGCCTCCACCGTCACCACGCTTCAGTGCCTGCTGCTGCTCTGCTCCCCGCTGCCACCACCCCCCGCTCACGGCGCGGAGCCACAGGCTGCAGCACAGGGAAGTCAGGCCGCCAGCTCGGCGATCACGCGACACTCAGAGCCACGTCTCAGGTCCCCACCTCCCGGACGTGAGAATAAGAGCCGCGTAAAGGCCTGGGTGAGGACTGAGTTAACACTGTGTACACATCGCCCGACAGCGTCAACCACGACACGATCCAGTGCTCAATAAATGGTATCCCCCGGGCCACGTTACAGTGTTATGTGTAGAGAGCCTCGGGGGAAACTGGTCAGGAGCAGACTTCACTGTGACCCGCTGAGCGCTGTCACCCGTCCACAGACCGCCAGCCACTTACACCTCCTGGCAAACAAAACAGTGAGACACTAGATCCTTAACTATGTCTGCTACCACTTCTCATTCAAAAATAAATAAACCACGGAAGGATCTAATGCTAGAATGTTAGAAAAAGGTACAAGTAGATAAAAGTGACCCTGGACACATAAAACCCAGAACCCCAACCAGGGGAGGTAACGGTTTACTCCAGGGCACCGCAATTTAACACCCACCGTGATCGCTGTAACAAATGCCCTTAGTCTCCCCAACAGGACAGTAAAGCTGCTGCTAAAGCTTGGGGTGGACTGGCTCACAGGGAGGCGGCGAAGACCAGGGTTTGCCCCCCGCCCCCGGGACACAGCCCCTCTCCCCTCCGGCCTCAGGGAGGAGGTCCAGGAAGGTCCGGCATGTGCAGCGCGGTGTGCGTAACCCACCTTGGCATCATACCAAAACAGAAATGTGAAAGTAATTTTAAGCTATCTAATTTAGCCCAGCATATCCGAAACAGTATCATTTCTACACATGGTCAACGTAGGAAAAACTTAACGCTGCTGCACTTTTTACACGGAAGTGAGTTAACACCAAGCCAGACCACAAGTTCAGCCCCTCCACCGCGGGGCCCACACGCAGTGCTTTTCCCTGGGAGTCCTCCAGGCGGAGGGCAGCTGAGGCCACAGCTCTGTTCTGAACAAGGGAGGGCCTGCATTTTACGTGCTGCGCAGGGGCGCCTCTAATTCCCTCTCGCTGAGTGCCCCTCGCCCCGCTGCCCCCAAGGGAGCAGGGTGACGAGAAGGTGGTGCCCTCGGGGGTGCTCAAGTAAAGGGGGTTGGGTAGGGGGAGCTGAGAAGCGATTTTCATCCACTTTTTTCAACATGGCAATAATTAGATTTTGTGTCGTTTTTATACTTACAGATGAAGTAACTCAGCACTGGCTTCTAAAAGCTAATCAGACTTACATACAGATGAAAGACTGGTCACAAAGCACTAAACAAACGCGTGCTGTCTCACTAATTACTATATTGTACGTTGTTGGCTACAATGTCAAAGGCTCTGAAACAGTTCAGAAAAAGTCACCTAGACCAGAGGTTCACACTCTTTAAACTTGTAAAAATACTCTGTTGTGAGCGCTATCAGGCAAGCAGTGTGCTAAGCACTTACGTGCTCGGTTACACCCCAAACACCCCTACGGATGGTATTCACCACTACTACCCGTATGGCGGATGAAGACGACCACGGTTCAGGGTAGTTCAATAACTTGCTAAGGCTACACAGCGGCAAACCCAGCTTCAGTTCAGGCTTCACTGACCGTAGAGCCTGAGCCCTTCTTCACTAAGGGGAGGTGACTGTCCCCCAAATGGCACATGTCCTTACCTACTTCTCAACATAAGGAAACCTTTCTCTGTATACATTAACGCACATGCACATGTTCATGTGAGAAATACGTTACCATCCGTTTCAGGGAGCTCTCTGTATCCCACATCATTTTTGTCTACTGGGACAACCAAGCCTGCCCCATGAAAGGTCTTTGTCACGACCTAAATAAAAGGAAAAAACAAAACAAAAAAACAAAATTTAGTCACTGTAAATAGACGAAAACGACAGGGGGAAAAAAAACCCCAAAACAAAGCACACCCACAAACCCTCAAGACTTCTGCCAAAACGCAACATTCAATGCCCTTTTATTTCAGTAAATTTGGACCCCAGGGCACAAGTTTAATATTTCTTTCCTTTAAAATTAGCTACAAGTCAAGCACTTGAAGTAAGTACGACAGTGAAACAGCCGGCTTTTATTAACTGTGTCAGCTGTCTGAAGTCTGCGCCGTGCGTCCCACTACAGGAAGCAGGGCGCGGTGTCAGTTCCATCCACAGCCATGGGATCCTCTAGGCAGAGAGCCTGAGGGACTGGGCCCTGAAGGAGAAGGAATGGTTTTTGTCAGCAGGAAGACGTGGAAGGCAGAACTCCTTTCCATCTTGTGAAATTCAGGTCCCCCATTTCTACTTGGAAAATTCAGGCTCGTCAGCAAACTTCCCCAAAGTAGGGCAGTTTCTAGTGTTGTGGTGCCCTTCGTGGAGGCAAATAACATAAACCGGTGAGCTTTTCTTAAGTGTTAATTTTCAAAGACAAACAGAGGTCCAAACACAACCCCCATCGTAACCCTTCCAGTCTGCATCTTTCTCTTACACTAGTGGCATTCTTAGGTCTTTGCTGAACAAAACATCTGCTTCCAGTATCTCTGTGCAGTCCAGTGACATTCCTGAGGGAAGGACGCTCTCAGTTTTAAGGTCCTCGCCCCCAAGTCTCTGTACCAGCTCTCCACCCTCTCGCTGCTTTCACTGTCTTTCATTAAGCAACACAGGGGACAGGTTATTCCAAACAAGTCCCAAGACAACTGCTCACCCCTTGGGAAAAAACAAATGAAGTCACAGTTACGTTGTATCTTACTCCTGATACCAAAATAACTTGCAGGTGGATTTTTGGATTAAATGTAAAAATAAACCCATAAAACTACTAGAAGAAAAGGCAAATATTGTATATGATTTGGGGTTGGAGAAGGAAAAGACTTACAGACTTGACTACATAAAAAAAAAAAAAAAATTAGACTTCCCTGGTGGTGCAGTGGTTAAGAATCCACCTCCCAATGCAGGGGACACGGGTTCGAGCCCTGGTCTGGGAAGATCCCACATGCCGCAGAGCAACTAAGCCTGTGCACCACAACTACTGAGCCTGCGCTTTAGAGCCCGTGAGCCACAACTCCTGAGCTCACGTGCTGCAACTACTGAAGCCCGTGTGCCTAGAGACTGTGCTCCGCAGCAAGAGAAGCCACCACAATGAGAAGCCTGCGCACCACAACGAAGAGTAGCCCCCGTTCGCCGCAACGAGAGAAAGCCCGTGCACAGCAACAAAGACCCAATGCAGCCAAAGATAAAAAAAAATTAACAAATCAAGTAAAAACCAAGAACGAAATTAACACAAATGATGAAAAACATCTGCAATATATACATATAACAATAAAGTTAATAAAGATGAATGTCTTTAAACTATAAAGAAAGTCTTACAAATAATGGAAAAGACTTAACACCCAAATGAAAACACAAAGTAATTCTAACCTGATGGAAAAACGGGCAAAGTTCAAGCAGTTCACAGAAGGAATATAAATGGCCAGTGGAGAAATGAAAACGATTTAATGTCCTTTACAATCAAAGAAATGCTGAAGAAAACAATGGTAGATCATTTTATACTTTTCAGGATGGAAAGACCAAAGGGATTGGTAAGACCAGCACCGGCGAGGACCCAGGGAAAGGGGCGCACAGCCCCTGCAGGTGGGGTGCAAAGGAGTCCAACTCCTGGGTGGGGGGGAGTTCTGCAAACAGAAAACACACACACACTTAATTTTTTTTATACCTGTATAAATTTTTTTTAAAAACCACTTTGGACCTGGCAATACTACATCTAGGAATTTCTTCTAAGGAAATAATCAGGTAAGTGTGCAAGTAAAGGTGTGAACCGTTATTTATGGCAGGCTGTCTGCATGTGTGGAGTTTTCAGCACCCTAAACTCTGAACATAAGCGCAGCGCCCTTGTGACGCAGACCTGCCATGCAGCACATGGAGTGACGACCACAGTGTGTTCACAAAGCAGTGCTGACGCTGAACGCAAAAGGCAACAGTGATGGCACGACTGTCTTCTGCCCGACTCAGGCTGACACCCAACAAGAAACCATGCTATGTACGTATTTTCACTGATGAGAAACTGTACTAATTGTCCATAAAGAGGTATCAGTTATTAGTAAAGCATCAAAATCCTAATTTTATTACGAAGAATCAGATTACCAGTTTAGGAAAACCCTGCACAAGGGTGGGTGATGTTGTGAGGCATCAGAACTAGAGGTGGACAGAATGATGGACCCTCATTTTACAGCGACATTAACTCAATGTCGATTTAAAAAGTGACATCTAGGTACTGGAAGAGGTAAAGTGGCACATAGCCAGTTAGTCAGATAGGATGAAAGGAATGCTAGCTATGAAAGATGTGAGTTTAGGTCTCTGATCTGTCACGTAAAATTCTGCACAAGGAGCAAAGCCTCTCCAAACCTACTGTGCTTGCCTGTCGGTCGTAGGGGTGGAATGAGCAGCTCACAAGGACCTCCCACCAAAGCACTAGAAGGCACGGCTGGTATAAACACAGATTGCTAGTGTGCCACGGAGTGCTCCATTATCCTAGGATGCACGAGCTACTTCCACACAGAAGGACCAAGTCACTAACTCACATGCTAGTGGAGCTGAGCTTTTTTCAGGACTAGAAAAATATTTATTTCCATGAAGATCTCACAATAACAATAAAAGAATAAACTTCTAATAGAAAAGGATCTGGAAGCATTATCACCACATGTTGTCTTTGGGAAGATAAAATCATGGTTGTCTTAGTTCTTTTTTTCTTTGAATTTGTGTTTACCAGCTATTTTTGTAAGAACAAATACTAAAAAGAAACCTCATGGGGGAAGGGGGCCAGGGCAAACATTCCTATGAAACTTAATCTAATACATTTAGATTAAGACTCACATTACATTAGACTCCTATCTAATTTATAGTTATGGGGAAGAATGAATGAAATCTCATCTGAAATTACTGTTGATGACAGAATGTGCTGCTGGCAGCTGTCTGCTCGGAGCAGCTTAGTCTTTAGTCAAGACAAATTAGGATACGTCACAACGGGGTGAGAAATGCTCCCCTTCCTACCCTATAAGGCGGGAGAGGCTCCCTATGAAAACCAGAAAGGTGAAATGGCAATATGAAATCTTAGAGCAACTGAAAAATGCCCCATTGCAAGGAGTTTTATTCAAATGAACATTTTTAGAAACTGCTTCCAACCTCAAGGACTAAAGAAAGAGTTGATAAGACTGCGATTCAGTGACTATAACTTATCAGAACATCACCCCTGCAGCCGAGTCAAGATCAGAAAAAGCACTGAAGTAGGATTTTCAGTAACTAAGTAAGCTGACGTACTTAGTTGCCAGCACTACTTTATTCTGGGTTAACGAGTACTTTATTTGGCCTAGAACACGCAGATGAAGCAGCCACACACAGGACACACTGCTGAGAGGCTGGCTGCCCTGGCTCCGGTGACGAACGCCCTCCTTCCCCAGGGTGATGAGGACAGACTCCTACACAATTCTCATTTACCCCAGGCAAGAATTCTTCTAGCTTCTCTGTTAACTCACTCTGACAATTTTAAGTGAAAAACCCAAAGGATCCAAAACCCAAGAAGTATTTGCTGTTTACAAAACCACTCACACTGCAGGCGCCAAGGGAAGCGTTGGTTGGTGGGCTCCATAAGGCAAAGGAGAGGGGCCTCCTCATGCACCATTTCCTAGAGAAGTTTACACACCTCAGTACACACCACTCTCAAACGCCAACTGCCTGAGGGGCTATAGCTATAAGGCACTGTAAGGCAGACCTTTACACATCTACCCCCAAAACTCTTGGCACGAAATCAACAGACCTTAGCCATTAAAGAAAGAAATTTAAGCAAATATTATGTATAAAGCTGCTTTCACTCTTCTGCAGGAGAAACTGGTAAATCAAGATTAACGAGTGAGAAGGCCTGGCTGAGTTCTGCACCCGCCGCAAGGGCACTGCGTCACGTGACCCAGCCTGGCCGACAACCTGCAGGACCTCCCAGGCCAGACCCTGGACAGCCTCCGAGGGAGCCCCGCGAGGGCAGCGTCCAGCTCTCCCCAGGATAGGGCAGCGAGGGATGGAGAGAAGGTGCAGGTGGCAAGCAATCAAGAGAGGAAAACCCCCTATTAAAACAGCAGAAGAGTCAGAGACTAACAGACGTAAATCATACTTTCTTATCTCTCTGTTTCATCTTCACGGTTCTCTGTTCCAGTGAGTACCCCAGTTCTCTGGCTGCTTCTGTGAGTTTCTCATCTATGGTTTTCAAGAGACTAGTTTTCTTTTTATCTGTTACTTCTTTAAGTTTTTTCATCAAAAATAATCTGAAAAAGAAGTAAAAGCCCTCATTAGTATGCAGGCCACTGTGCTAAGCACACAGACCTTGGGAAGTTACGGGGAGCCGAGTTACAGACATCAAACTCCATGCAAGGGAAAGAGTGCAGAACCACCACCAGAGCCCCCCAGAATCCCGAACAGGTTCTTCAAGCAAGAGAAAAGGCACTATGAATAAACAGCTGCCAGTCACAGAAACAGCAAACAAGATTTGTCTGTATTATCTCTGTAATGTCTACAACAAAGACATAGGGTATTAACAGAATGAGGTTAAGCCAAGTTCCTGTCGCATCGCTTGATGCTAAGATCCGCGTACCGCCTTGGAGAAGTCTGACGTAACAGAAGAAAAGAGTGTGGAGACACCAAAAAGGATTTTCTTTTTGTTTGTTTGTTTTTCTTCGGTACGCAGGCCTCTCACTGTTGTGGCCTCTCCCGTTGCGGAGCACAGGCTCCGGATGTGCAGGCTCAGCGGCCATGGCTCACGGGCCCAGCTGCTCCTCGGCATGTGGGATCCTCCCGGACCGGGGCACGAACCCGCGTCCCCTGCATCGGCAGGTGGACTCTCAACCACTGCGCCACCAGGGAAGTCCCAAGGATTTTCTACTTTTAAAGAGCCAGAGGACGTTTAGAATACTTAAGCATCAGCAGATTCTTTTCAAGGTTACCTTCAAATCTGCATTAAGATAAATTTAAAAAATATAAAAGGAAAGCAAAACTATTCTACAAGCTGATACGAAAGCACAATTCAAAATATTTTTTAAAGGTATGTGAATAATACAATATATTATTGCCAGTTACGGAAATAATTTTGTGTTAAGAATGCTGCAGAGGGTGTGGAGAAAAGGGAACCCTCTTACACTGCTGGTGGGAATGCAAACTGGTACAGCCACTATGTTAAACAGCATGGAGGTTCCTTTAAAAACTAAAATTAGGGTTACCAGATGATCCGGCAATCCCACTCCTGGGCATATGTCTGGAGAAAACCTTAATTCGAAAAGATACATGCACCCTTATGTTCACTGCAGCACTATTTACAATAGCCAGGACATGGAAGCAACCTAAAAGTCCATTGACACAGGAATGGATAAAGAATATTACTCAGCTATAAAAGAACAAAATAATGACATTTGCAGCACATGGATGGACCTAGAGATTGTCATACTGAGTGAACTAAGTCAGAGAAAGACAAATATCATATATCACTTATATGTGGAATCTAAAAAAAAGGGTACAAATGAACCTATCTACAAAACAGAAATAGTTACAGATGCAGAAAACAAACTTATGGTTACCAGGGGGTAAAGGGGAGGGATAAATTGGGAAATTTGGACTGGCATATATACACACTACCATATACAAAATAGGTAACCTAATAAGGCCCTACTGTACAGCATAGGGAGCTCTACTCAGTACTCTGTAATGGCCTATATGGGAAAAGAATCTAAAAAGGAGCAGATATATGTAGAACTGATTCGCTTTGCTGTACACCTGAAACTAACACAACATTGTAAATCAACTATACTCCAATAAAAATTAAAAAAAAAAAAAAAGAGTTTTGCCATCAGAGCAAGAGTGAAAGGAAGAGCTGGCAACAGTGCCCAGCTGGACACAGTCGGTCCCCTTCCTGCAGCCACTACCAGGCTGCCAGGAGGAAACCCGCTCCTGCCCACCACTAACATTCAGCAGTTTGCTATGGGCTGGGCGCTGCGGGTGCTATTCTGATCCCCATTTTACAGATCAGGAAACTGAGGCACAGAGGATAATCAGCTTACCAAGCTGACAGAATTAGTGTGCGTGGATTAAAGTGCCGCAGAAGCCAAGACCACCAAAATCACGGTCTCATGATTGCAGCACGGCGTCACAGTAAACCTCACCTTCAACCTCACCAGCCGCGTATCAAGAGGCTCTATCTACAACAACCATACAAAGCACACCGGCGACGCCAGGGCCCCGGGGCTGCTGTCCTCTGTCCACAGCACCCTTCCTCCCGGGAGGCTCTCGCCTTCATCAGGCCCACAGGAAACACCCTCTCAGAAGACATCCACCTCTCCTGACGGCCCTCGGTACTGGTCTTCTCATCCTTACCATTCCAGCTTATTAAGCTTTTGTCTCTCAGCTTCAAACCTACAATCCAATACTCTGCTGCAATGTGCACACAGAAACAGCCAGGACGTTCCGTGCTGTCCCATTAAACCTAATGGGAGACTGTGAACCTTGAGTGAGTCCTGCAGTGGTCATGCAGAAAACACTGGTTCACTAAGTTATGCAGATCTCCCAAAGAGTGACCCTTTTCACTGTATCTGATTTACTCCATTCTATCACAATATGAAAAAAACACATTCATTAATAGTACCACCAACCTCGTTAGCGAAGTCTTCAGGAAGTGAGAAGCTGTCAAGCTCACAAGGGTGGTTACAACTCTCCCCAATTCTAATGTTTGCTTTTGAAATCTTAAGTTTTAACACTGGCAACAAACACAGTCAGTTGTTTTCATCGGTTTGTTTGAGACAACGCCGGCCAAACACTCATGTCAGGGTAACCAGTGTCTGCCAGTCCCTCTCTTCAGCAAAGTGGAAAAAAGCTGAGCTCACAACTCGGCCTCACAAGACCTCGAGGAAAACCTCGAGACTAACCCTAACACCTAAGTGTGCCGAAGTGCCTTTTCCGTACCTCCCCTCCTGTCACGCAGGACGTTAAGAAGACACGTGCCCAGCGACAGGGATCTGATCCGCCTTTACTGTGTCATCACGGACCTCTGTAGGGACACCCGCGTCACGTCCCAGCTGTGATAACCTACGGTCCGCTGCCCACCAGGTCCACTGCCCCGACCCTGTCGAGGCTCCAGCAGGGCTTACCCGCCTCCACCTTTGTGCTGTTGGTGTGAGAACGACACCCTGTCATCACCCAGAGTTTGCAGCTCACAGACCTCCTGGGAAGTGGGCAGGCACCCCTGGGGGGCCACACCCTACTGTTTGATAGCTGCTGTTTAGTTAATGGTTTTAAACGTGACTACACGTCAGAACCTCCTGGGTTCCTGGTTGAAAGTACCCAGTACAGCAATGTAGGGTGGCAGAGAATACTGGGGGTGCAGACAAGAGGAAAAGAGCCTATTTAGCAGCGCGTCTCGACCCAAGAGCTGATGCCCTGCCTACACGTACTCTTGTACTACACACCAAGTGTTTTCAGTGGTCTTTAGGCCCGTACAAAGGAAGCGTTCATTAAATGTTCGTTAAAATGAATGTTCATTCACTTAAAAACATTCTCTTGAAATGAATTTTTTAAACTTAAGAATTAAAATTATAGACATACAGGTTTGAGATCTCTAAGTATATCTACACTTAGATACACCTGGAACGTGTATTTTTAAAGAACGTTCCTGAGTCCTGCTCTAGACATGCTGAAGTGAATGAAGCTGAGGTGAAGCTCTTAACCATGAACCCGGGAGGCTTCCGTGTGTAGTCAGGTTTGAAACCATTAACTAAACAGCAGTGGTCAAATAGTGGTCTGTGGACCCCAGGGACTCCTGAGACCTTTTAGGAGTATGTGAGGTCCAAACTATTGCTACAATTATTTTAGGGAAAAGAACAGAATAAAAAGAAAATCATTCCTAATTTTGTTGTCCAAAGATAAGTATTTTAAAACTTTCAATCTATCTAGATTTCTCTCCGTGTGCATTAGAGGCTGTGAAAACGGAACCGTTCCACACTGTTCTGTTATTTGACCTCTTCACATAATGTATCAGCCCCTTCCCAAAACAACAGATCAATATCCTGGTGTTACACTTTGTGGACATTTTCTATTTAGTTACCTAATTTTCTCTAACTGCTGGATATGTATGTTTTTTCTAATTTTTCCTATTTATAAATAATCTGAAATATACACAGATATTTATGTACACCCATCCAAAATTTCTTCAGATAAATAGCTAAAAATGGAATCGCCGATTTAAGGTATAGCATATTAGCTGGCAATGTTCATTACCTGTTAAGAAATCTTTGAAAAAACATTTAAACAACCTTATTCCAACTGCTTTCCACAAACGTCTTACCAATTAACACATGTCAGAAAGGTTTCTTATACCCTAACCATCCTTGGGTATTACCATTCTTTAATCTTTACTCATCTTTGCTAGCTGAATTTGCATTTCTTTGGCTACTATTAAATATTACACAAAGAGAACTAGTTTCCCTGGGCATAAAAATACTTTGTGTATAACAAACAGTCTGCCTTAAAAGACACTACTGAGGCTGATATAGAAATTGTTTTGATTAGCTGATTTAAAGTCTCAGAATACTATATATACTGTAACACTTAAAAAGTATAATAACCTTTTTACCTTTATGTTTGAGATAAATTATTGGAGGTGCAAAACATTTTTTGTGTGAAATAGCATTAGGTACTCAAATATACTCACTTGCTGGTCTTCGCCTAAGTTATAAATCTATCACCAATGTATTTTTGTTTTCTATTTCCTTTTCTGTGTTCTCCAGTAAGCTAAAAAAATACCAGAACGATCTTGCATTATTTTTGATAACAACTGTATCTTTCTTCTTTTTTTTTTGTAAGACCACTAGGACTAATGAAAACTTAGTTGTTTTTGCTGTCAGAGTGTTTGTGGAATGATTCACCGAGCATCTACAAAGCAGGTGCTGTGCAAAAGAAAAAGCCTTTGCCCTCATGAACTTACACGTTAGTGCAAGAGACAGACAATAAAGAAATAACTATAGTTGTTTCCAATAAAAACAGCACCAATTTAAATTCAATAATAAATCTGAAGGGTGTAGAGAACTATAAATTATAAACAGCAAGCAACGTTTTCTATAAATTTCAGAGTTATCAGAAGAGAAAAAAGAGCCTTTCTGGGACATCTCCCATGCCCTTTAGATACACCGGTATGCACACAGCAGCCCAGCAGGTGCACTGATCGACCTAGTTTTCTGTTTACTGCAAATTTGTGCTATTAAATCACAGGGAATGAAAGTCTTTTAAAAAGTAGGGTAGGGACTTCCCTGGTGGCACAGTGGTTAAGAATCCGCCTGCCAGTGCAGGGGTCACGGGTTCGAGCCCTGGTCCGGGAAGATCCCACATGCCGCGGAGCAACTAAGCCCATGCGCCACAACTACTGAGCCTGTGCTGTAGAGCCTGAGAGCCACAACTACTGAAGTCCGCATGCCACAACTACTGAAGTCCACATGCCACAACTACTGAGCCTGTGCTCTAGAGTCTGTGAGCCACAACTACTGAAGCCCGCATGCCACAACTACTGAAGTCCACACGCCAAAACTACTGAGCTGGCGCTCTAGTGCCCGAGAGCCACAACTACTGAAGCCCGCACACCACAACTACTGAGCCTGTGCTCTAGAGTCTGTGAGCCACAACTACTGAAGCCCGCATGCCACAACTACTGAAGTCCACATGCCACAACTACTGAGCCTGCACTCTAGAGCCTGAGAGCCACAACTACTGAAGCCCACACGCCACAACTACTGAGTCGGCGCTCTAGAGCCCGAGAGCCACAACTACTGAAGCCCGCATGCCACAACTACTGAAGTCCACACGCCACAACTACTGAGTCGGCGCTCTAGAGCCCGTGAGCCACAACTACTGAGCCCACGTGCCACAACTACTGAGCATGCACTCTAGAGCCTGTGAGCCACAACTACTGAGCCCACGTGCCACAACTACCGAGCCTGCGCTCTAGAGCCCGTGAGCCACAACTACTGAGCCCACGTGCCACAACTACTGAGCATGCACACCTAGAGCCCGTGCTCCGCAACGAGAAGCCACCGCAGTGAAGAGTAGCCCCCACTTGACACAACTAGAGAAAGCCTGCGTGCAGCAAGAAGACCCAACGCAGCCAAAAACAAATCAATCAAGTAATTAAAACAAGGAAAAAGTAGGGTAAAGAGGTCACACAAAACATGGTCTACTTATTCTGCTCAAGGTGATGAAGGTGCTTTCTTCATTTTATTAGAGTGTGCATGGCCCACCTGCTGTGGCAGCTCCGGATGGTGTCTGTGTCCGCGCACCGCGGCCGGCTCCCTGGCTGGGCTCTGAGCCGCCCCGGAGCTGCCGCACCACCCGCCCTGTGCTTCAGCTCGCGTTCCGGACGGGGCCGATGCCCCAACCGGCTGCAGATGCGGAGTCCTGACGTCGGGGGGTGGAGGTCCAGCTCCAGCCCCACCTGCACGCAGAGGTCTCCAGCTTCCCGGGTGGAGGGGAGGGGAGGCAGGCAGGGGCTCCCTCTCACCGGCGCAAGTCCTGCCAGACCACGCGGTCCCAGAGCACTCGTGCAGCCACAGCTGGCGCTCCAGCTCCCCGGCGGCCGGCCCCCTGCGATGTGCCAACCGTGGCTTCACCGCACTCAACCTTCCATCTCAACCACATACCACGGGTTCTTGGAACGAACTCTTCAAGACTGTTTGACCTAAGATGCCTAAAAAATCTTTTGAGTTTGCCACGGGACAAACAAGGTCAAGATTAAGTAATATTTTCATTAAATAATTAGTTATAAAAGAGGTCTGTTGTTTGGCGAAAAGTTGAACTGTGGATAAGATGCCTGCAAAAGTCATGGAAATGATCTCCATGTATCTAAAAATTTTTGGTTACCTCATTTCCCCTCAGAGATGGACTGATACAGTACAAAAATTGTAAACCCATATAAAGGAGACATACTGAAATAAAACATTTTCTTACTTGACTGCAGCAAACACATTATCTCCATTTTGAACAATTATACAATTTTTCTTTGCTTCATTTGTAGCGACAAATACAGGAAGTTCGTCAGGAGAATCCCTGTTTAAGCAAAAGATTAAAAATTTAGCTGCCCATAATTTTTATTATCAGCGAAGTAGAATTTTAGGTCTATAAACAACAAATTATATCTGCATGTTTCAAAAAATTGCCAATGAATTTGCCAGGTTTAAGCTTTAGTTTTCTTACGAATATCTATGACAAATCTTATTTATGTAACAGAACCTAAAATTAATAGTCTTAGGACCTAGTTACTTTTATACCTGAATACAAAGAGAGAAAGAATAAAGCTTGTTAAAAGGAGGTGAAATTATACACAATCATCTCTACCCCAGTTTAACAGTCCGTGAAAAAAAGCAAGGTGGAAAAACCAAAAGAAACAGGACAGAAAGGATCATAAAACATTGGCAGCGCAAGGAGCCAGTTCACATCTATAACCAAATCCCTTTACTCTACACCTGAGGGAACCGATGGAGACAAAGCGACTCCGCCGAGGTCCTGGTGAGGCGGCAGGAAGCCAGCAGACCCTGGCGCCCCAGCTCCCAGCCCTGCGCGCCCACGGCTCCCTGGCACCCCTGCACACCTTCTCCACGTCCTCTTCTCCCCACCTCACTTTCAGCGCCAGCACCGCTCCAAGTGGAGGAGCCACCCCCCACCCACAGCGCTACTTCTAACAGTCTAAGCTTCCTGCATGTATCATTTAACCCTCCGAACATTCCCGTCAGGCGTGTCTGATGATCACAGGACAGGAAACTGAGTCACAGCAAGTCACTGGCACAGGGTGAGCCAGGTAATAAGTAGGAGGACCAGCCTGCCTCCAAAGTGCGTTCTTAATTCTATGGCCCCTGGAAGCACAGGGCCAACTTAAGTCACAGCAGCTGCTCTAAATTACCTTTCCTAAGCTAAAAGAGCTTTTCTGAACTCCAAAGGAAAAAAAAGTTTAAAACTACAGAGGAAAAGCTGGAGAGGGTCAGCCTAATGAGCTCACCCATCCCAGGGTAGGTTAGAAGGTCAGAACGGCAGACAGCCTGTGCACCCACCAGGAGAGGGTACGTGTCCTTCGCCTTGCGTGAGGCCAGTGAACATCTGCTTACACTCCTTACAGGGGCAGTAGCTGTATTTTAGGAGAAGAAAAGACCCTTTACCTGAAATAGCCCATGTGGAACTCAGTTTTACAATCTCCAACAATAATGGTCTGGAACTCAGGAGGATCATAGTAAAATCTCCAGTGAAGGTTAAAGTTCAGGCTTGCTGACTTTTTCTTCATTTTATGTCTTCCGGCAAGGATATCATAAGGACCCACTAATCGAAGTCCAAGGCTTGCAGAAAGTGAATCTATAAATTAAATATGTTTATTTAGACAGTGCCTTTCTGGAGGCAGATAGGAAATACTGCCTTTCATTCAGAAAATATTTCTAAGCAGTTGTCTTAAAAAAGAGCTTCTAAAGGAAAAGAAAGAAGTCTTTAGTTACATGTGAAGATGTCAGTTGTAAATACTCAATGGAAAAGAAATCAGAGCAATGAAGATGTGGCACTTACATTCAGGATTCCCTCTTAACTTTACCACTGATGACATTTCAAACATTCCTGCTGTTTCTTATTCTGGCCAAAACAAGACTGCTTTGTGTTCTTATACACTGCAAACCTTTACCTTGTCTCATTACTGTGTTGCTGTCGGCCTCAAGTATTTGTAGCACATCCAGACCAAGGGAGAGGCAACAGACAGCACAAGAGGACGAATAATTTAACTAAAAATGTGTTTAATGTATTTCCTTCCCCTTCCCTCCACCTCAGCTAATTATCACTCTCGACTCGTTGCCTCCTTGACCATCCATCTGGCTCACCCTAATCTTGGAAGAGCCCACCTTCTTTTTCCATCCACAGATCAGACATCAAGTCTGTTCAAATGTACACGTTTACAGCACCAAATGGGCCTTCGTGCTTCTCTAAGAGCGAGGCAAGCACTTCAGGCAGGACCTGGATACGCAAGGAGGTGAGGATGGAGAGAGGAAGAAAATTCTTGGAAGAGGTAACAATGTGGAAAAAAAAGCATGGGGACAGTTTAATTTCCCCCCTCTACGAACAGATATAAATATACAGATGTTTTAAAGGGAGATCATGCTGTTTTGTAGTGTTTTTTTGTTCTTCATCCTGTCCTCATTTAAATCTTCTGAATAGTTTCTCATGTTATTAAATGTTTCTTTAATATGTCTACCATTGCTAGGCATTTATTGTTTCTTTTTTATTCTAAACAATGCTTCAGTGAATATCTTTGCTAACACATGTTTGTACACATCCATGAGTACTTTTTGAGAAGGTGCTGCACGGTTGCAGTGTTTTGATATACTGCCAAAATTCAGTTATCTCCCAGTACACATTTTCATCAGCAGTCTCTGGGACTGCTTCCCCCCACCTCATGTGAAGACATTTAAACAGTACCAAAGGGTAACAACGCAAGGTAACTGTTACAACATTATCAGTTTTTAGTGTACCTTTTCAGAGATAGTATACGCACATAGGAAGTATGTAGGGATGTGTGTGTGTGTGTGTGTGTGTGTGTGTATTCCTGACCTAAAAATACTAACGGCAGCATATGCTACACACTTTTTCTTTTGAAATATTCCAGGCACGATAGTTTATCATCGCTTAAAAATCTGCCCGATTCTTTTAAAACTATATATGTCCACTGAAAGATGGGTAAGTGATGAGCATTTAAGGCATTTTCTGCTTTTTGTTTCAGTATCATTTAACATAGTTTGGGTTCACCTAACCCTTAAGACAAGTTCCTAGGGGCAGCACTGCTAAGTCATACTAAAAGTCCTGGAACACACAGAAGTATGTGCTTGTTTTCTTGCAAACTCTCATCAAAGCATGTTGTGGAATGATGTACCTTTGCTAGTATAACATTTTATTTCTCTCATTTGAAACATCTTTGGAAAAGTTCCTTTTCCATGAACTGTTTAGATCCTGGGTCCAGTTTCCTACTGTCTTTTCCACTGGCAGAAGCCAGAGGAAGATTCTGGAGCAACTCACCAGCTGGCTGTTCAGGATCAAGTCCTTCACAGAACCTCCAGAAGTGATAGAAGTCTTCAGGCAGAGAAAGCCTGTAATGACTTTCTACTTCTTTTCGAAGGTCACTGGGCACGTCAGCTTCACAGCATTTACCCTTCTTCACGGCGACTGCTTTTTCACACTGAAAATCCGCACACACAACTCTGTTTCTCCCAAAGTAATTTCAGCAACTTGGACTGCTTAATAATATTGCTCATTTTTGTTCACCCCAACTCTATGAGTTTCCTTTAAAACTCTATAAATGGTATTTGAGTAAAATCCGGGGATTCTTTTGGGTGAGGAAAAAAAGGAAAGAACAGTTTATAATATATAGGTGTCAAGAGGGACACACACAGCAACTTTTTAAACATATTTCCCCAAGATAATGGAAATGCAGAAAACAAAAAACCAAAAAGCATAAAAGGTAAACAGCAGGAAAAAGAGGAATAAGAAAATGGAAGGTTTTGCCCTGTTCTGGTAAACAGGGTGTCATCGTGCCTTTCATTTAAACAGACTCAGTGACCACACCAGAAGCAAATTGCCAGAAATAACTGGATTTACCAGTTAAAACAATGATCTCAGAAAAGGTCGTTTAAGGCCAGACTAGGTTATAAAACTCAGCTCCAGCAGCTCTGCAGTATAGGTTCATTCTGTAAGTATGCTAGGCTTTAGAACGCTTGTTACATCTGTGACCTATTCCCACAAAAATAAAATGCTTGGTTGGAGGGTACGCATCTTCAGTCTTGGGAGCGGCCGTGCGTGGTGTTCTTTCTGGGAACCTGGATCCTTTCCTTCCTGTCCTTCCTTTTCAGCTATCAGTACATCAGTGCTGCCCAACCCGGAGGTATTCTGCCCCCAAGGGGACACGTTTAGCAGTATCTGGAGACCTTTTCGGTTGTACAAGCTTGGGTGTGTGTGTGTGTGTGTGTGTGTGTGTGTGTGTGTGCTGCTGGCGTTCAGTGGGTAGAGGCCAGGGATGCTGCTAAACATCCTTCAGTGCACAGGAGAGGCCCCTTAACAAACACCTATCTGGCCCAGACGTCCACAGGGGTCACGACTGAGAAATTCTAACCTCATGTTTCTCATATTCACATTCTTCCAGCAGGCTCAAGTTTATTGATGTTATTTTGGGTATGGTTCAGAGTCTGCAAAGTGTATTTATGAACCAGATGATATATACAAGAATGTTCTTGATGGCATTGTTTTAGGAGTGGAAGACAGGACAAATGAAAATGCCTATTGACAGGAGAATGGTTACAGGACTTTCAAACAATGGAATATTACGCTTAGTGAAAAGGAAATAGAGCCACACACAGTATGGATCAATCTTAATAATATAATGCTGAATGAAGAAAAACGTCCCTGAAGATTACATGCAGCATGATAGCCTTTTTATGAAGTTCAAAAAATACTGTTCAGGCATAAACTCATGGGTGATAAAGCCATAAAAAGAAGACAGAGGAAAACAAACAGTTCAGGATCGTAGCTACACTGAATGGGGTCGACAGGAAGGAGTTAGGCAGACAGGACAGGTGAGCAACATGAAGACAGAGAGCCACGGTCAGCCTTTCAGTGCTTGGCCTGGGCAACGGCCTCACAGGTGTTTGTCATATTATTAAACGAATAAGGTAAAACAAGACCATGACCAAGAATAACAGTGTATCACGCCAAGGATTATAACATGTCTGTAAGAGGTCATAAAAAATTAAACTGAACAAGAAGGCTGTTCAAATAGGGATCCAAAAATTGATGGTGATAATAGCAAACAGTAATAAATATAACAGTAAAAACAGTCAGTAATAACTACTTGTTATGCACTTACTATGGTGCCAAGCCACTGTGCTAAACTCCTTCTATGGATTAACTCATTTAGTCCTCAGAAATTCCTTATGAGCTAGATTCTGTTATCCACATTCTACAGACAAGGAAACTGAGGTTAGGTGACTTCCCCTGGGTCCCTAACTAGAAAGTGGGAGAACAGGCATTTAACCCCAGGTGGGCCGGCCCCCAGCCGATCCAACCACTTCATGCTGTCTCTTCAACTGCAAACACACAACAGCAGAAGCATGTCAAGTCCTGACCCAGCCTCCCCTCTGTGTGTATGCCAGCCTTTGCTGAGACTTCCAAAGACTGGCTCAAACTTAGGATGTTAGAAAGAAGAGCCTTAAATCTACCTTGCTGAAAGGCAGTGTTGCCTAATGGTTAGGCTGCCCTGGTTCATTCCTGACTTTTCCCATTTCCAGTTCTGTCACCCTGGGCAAGTTACCTAACCTCTCTGTGCCGTTCTCTCATCTACAAAAAAAGTCCTATGTAGTACCTCTATCACAGGGTTGTTACAAGGAATAAATTATTTGTAGAAATACACAAACAGTGCTAGCACAGAATACATAAATGCTGGCTATTGCTGTTGGCCACAGTCTCTGTAGACGCATCGTAATTTTTGATGCTTTATTTCTAAGACTAACTCTGTCAAAGTTGTTCACTGCCCTTTCAAAGGGAGAAAAGGGTGTTTTCAGCTCTGCCTCAGCTCACACGCTGGCTGCATCCCCAAATCCCTAATAACTCGAGTTTAGGACGGCTGTGCCCTTCAGGGGCTGCCCTTATCCTTTACCCTTCTGTTCCTGGAGAGCGGGACCGGAGTAAAGAACGCCCAGAACGCGGCCCTCCTGCACCGTCTCACCCCATCCAGCTGACAGCGCAGCCAGAGGGAGTTTTAGAAACCTCTACTTCTTTCCTGCTTGCAGTGGTGACAGAACGTGTGAGGCCTGCTGCTCTTGCAGTGGTGACAGAACGTGTGAGGCCGCAGGAAAGCCTGAGCCGACGCCCCTCCGTGGTTAGCGCCCCTCCGTCCCCACCCCGGCCTCCCCGCGGCCGAGCTCGGCGCTGCGCCCGGCCATCCCTCCGCCGCGTCTCCCGCCTTCGGGGACGCCCTCCTTCCGGGGCGTCAGCAGCTCTTTCTACACTCGGCGGGGCCGGCCGGACCAGAGGGTTGGGGGAGCGTGCTGTGGGGGGACCGGTCTGAGTCAACCCGCTCCCCGGAGGAGGGCCCCTGACTGCGCCAACCCAGCCCCGGGGGAACCCCGGACTGTAACCCGCCCCAGGCCCGCCCCCGGGGGACGCAGGGACGCGAGGCGCCGCTCTCCGCTGCGGCTGGGGGCAAACGCGCCGCGCCGCCCTCGGACCCGCGGCCGCCCTTGGACCTCAGCGCTGTACCTGCGGCCCTTCCCCGCCGGGCCTGCGCTTCCCGCCGCCGCCCACCATCCTGTAGCCGCTGCAGGATAAAGCCCGTCCCGCCGAGAACTCGTCCGCCGCCGACTGCTTCCGGTTCAACGGCGACCAATCACCTCTCCGCGCCGCGGCGCACACAAATATAGGGAAGGCCCCGCCCCCACAACCGAGCGCGCGGCCGAGGCCCCGCCCACCCGGCCAGCTAGGCAGGTTGCCCTTCGTACGCGCGTGCGCGTCCCGCCGGCTGACCCGCCTGAGCTTCTCCGGGGGCACGTGGACCCCGGCCCAGACTCGGACACTGCGGAGGTCTCCTTCCTCCCCAGGCATTCACTGGGGCAAGGCCGGTGCTCCTTCGTCTGCATTCGTTTAAAAGATTCCTCTATCTGTCCCTCCCCTACCGCGTTTTTCTTGCCCAGCCCTGATTCATCTTCAGTGGTTTGAAATCACACAATTTCTGTCCACCCACGCTTTTGTTTTACTTAACTGAGTCGGTCTTAAATAAGATCCTCTTGAGATCTGTATCTTTGAAAGGTATTCTTTTTTGTTAATAAAAGTTTGTCAGTAAGACAAACTGAAGTCTGCCTAGAATTAAGCTACAGTGTGTCCATACATTTGTATAAGATTGTTGACCTTGCTGGGGGAAAAGATAGTAATTCTTTGGATTATTATTATTTTTTTTGCCAAATTTGGGGTAACACAATTATCACCAACATACTTTAAAACAGATATTTTTGTTGGTGATGGTGCTGGTGGACTTTTGAAGGAAAATTCTCTGTATGAAAACGGGAATTGACAAGTAAAATCAGTGAAATGTTTAAGATCGCATAGTTGAAGGCTCTCAGACCCAATAAAATGCTAAAATTGAAAAGGATGCTAATCACAGTACAGACTGAGAAAACACACGCTGCAAAAATAGTAGCTACCAAACGAATATCTTTTTTAGAGCTAAAAGTCACTGGGATTACTATTTAGGGTTAGACTGTTAGTGAAACATGGATTAATAAAAGACAATGAAAATGGAATCAGAATTCCTCTGTATTCCTTAAGAGTGATTGATTCTAGGATTCAGCTAACTTTAAGCTCCTGATCCAAGATAAGATTTTAAAAGGAATATTTATTTCCAATCTTTTTAATGCTTTCAAGACAATAGATGTCACATCTGGCTTCTGGAATAAACACCTCTTTCTGCATTTGTTATGAGAGCTGCTGCAAATAAAAGACAAGACTGGATGCACTTGGAATTCCAGGTCCTGGGGTGAAACCAGACTCCTACTGAAGCAGTTATGAGGCTCTGGATGTGGGAACCATTAACACTACCAATCAGGAATGAGCCCCTGACAAGGCACTGCCCACCCCTGGAGGGTAGCACCGGCATTGATAAGGCCCAGAGCCCCTAGGGCATTCAGGTTCCTAGCCTGTCCTGGCAGAAAGGACTTCTTGTAGGGACTGTTGATCGTGAGGGACCTAATTAGGGAAACCCAGGTGATTGTGTTAAACCCAGAGGACAGGGAGAGGTGGGAGGGGTCCATTTTTGTCTAAGTTGCCAGATCAAAAGTCAGAGGCAGCTTCAGACAGAGCTGGTCCCAGGTGGTTGCTACACTGATGGACTGCAGATGAGCTGTCGAATTCATCTCTGTTTTTTTTCTTTTTTTGCGGTACGCGGGCTTCTCACTGTTGTGGCCTCTCCCGTTGCAGAGCACAGGCTCCGGATGCGCAGGCTCAGCGGCCATGGCTCACGGGCCTAGCCGCTCTGCGGCATGTGGGATCTTCCCGAACCGGGGCACGAACCCGTGTCCCCTGCATCGGCAGGCGGACTCCCAACCACTGCGCCACAGGGAAGCCCCCTCATCTTTTTTTTAATGTAAAATCCTTGATGCAATCCACTTCAGTTTGTTGTTGTTGTTATTGTGTGTGTGTGTGTTTTGTTTTGTTTTTGGCTGCGCTGGGTCTTCGTTGCTGCGTGTGGGCTTTCTCTAGTTACGGTGAGCAGGGGCTACTCTTGGTTGTGGTGCGTGGGCTTCTCATTGCAGTGGCTTCTCTTGTTGCGGAGCACGGGCTCCAGGCACACGGACTCAGTAGTTGGGGCGCACGGGCTTAGTTGCCCCGCGGCATGTGGGATCTTCCCGGACCAGGGCTCGAACCTGTGTCCCCTGCATTGGCAGGTGGATTCTTAACCGCTGGACCACCAGGGAAGTCCTTGAGTTAATCTTTGATACTGCATGCTGACCCTGTCTGTGACCACTGGACCCTGGCAGACTACCAACTAAACAGTGACTAAACTCTGACTGGTCTGTCCAGCTGTGCTTAATCCAGATCAGTAGCCCTGGGACCATTTATCCTTTAGTTAGCACTAGGAGGATGATCCAAACGCCTCTTTAAAAGGCTTCACAGATGCCTGAGCCTTCACATTTACACTGGATTACAGGTCCAGCTGATGCACCAATCCACTTTTTTTCTACTACAATTCCGTGGAATCTAGCTCCAAGCACCAAGTGGCACATCATGGGTTCTCAATAAATATTAATTGACTGGCAGATCTCCATTAGCAAACAGCCATGACCACCATTAAACAGTTACCCTTCCTTCCATCCGTTTAGTCATTTACTCATTCGAAACATTTATTAAGTGCCAGTTATGGATCAGAACTGTGTTAGGCACTGGAAAAGCCAAGATGATGCAGGTGGTGTGTTCCAGGAGCTCACAGGCCACTGAAGAGTCCTGGAGACATGGAGAATCCTGTATCCACATAAAGAGGTAGAAGCATCAGGTCATCTTTATCACACTCCAGTCTTCCAGATGTCTTGCTCCAGATCTGCCTCCTTCAAAGAACTGCTCTAATCATTTTATTCTTAGAAGACCACAGAGTTGATCAGACCTAAAAGTCTGAGCAAGTAGTGTTATTACCAGGAAATGACAAATGACACAGCAGCAAAGGGCAGTACCGATTAGTACTTGATTAGGGGACCAAGCTCAGCTGAAACAAGGACTTCCCCTGGTGATGTTCCAGGGGGTGGGGGTGGGTAGGCAGTAGCCAAGACCAAGCATGAGGAAAACAGCCAAGGAGACAGGAGATGGGAGCTTGGGGAGCAGTTACTGCAAGGATGCAACCAAATTCTGCTGAGTAATATCTGTCTTGGATGAGGTCATTCTCCTTACCCTCCAATTTTATTTTTTAATTTCTGAATATAAAGTTGTAATATACATTAATTTTAGAAAGTCTGAGTAGTATGGAAAAATACAGAAATGATCATATCCCACCACCTAGAAGCAGCCTCAGCTAAACATTTAGTATAGTCAGTACTTCCCTACTTGTTTCTTTTTTTAAATAATTGAGATAATACTGCTCTTAAAATTTTATAACTTGCTCTAAAAAAATAAAGCTTCATAAAAAACATGAATACTTCATAAATATTTCAATGGCTACACAGATATGCCATTGGACAAATGTTTAATAAGATAATGAACTTTTCTCTTAGTAAGAAGTTTTCACTATTTTTCCTAACTTTATGTTGCTATGCATAACTCTTCGTTCAACATCTTACATTTTGGAAGGTTACCTTAGTGTGGATCCTCAGAAGGATCGCTAGATCCCAAGACATGAGAAACTTAGAGTCATAACACATACTGCAAATTGCTTTCTAAATAAAGCAGCTTGAAATTAGAGCAAAAAACGTTTTGTCATTTAGAAGTAGTATGTGAGAGTGCTCTTTTCAAAACAGCATTGGGAATTCTTGTTAAAAATAATCTTTTCTGGGCTTCCCTGGTGGCGCCGTGGTTGAGAGTCCGTCTGCCGATGCAGGGGACACGGGTTCGTGCCCCGGTCCGGGAAGATCCCACATGCCGCGGAGCGGTTGGGCCCGTGAGCCATGGCCGCTGAGCCTCCGCGTCCGGAGCCTGTGCTCCGCAACGGGAGAGGCCACAGCAGTGAGAGGCCCGTGTACCGCAAAAAAAAAAACAACAAAAAAAAACAAAAAAAACTTTGCTAATTGTTTTGTATTTCTTTTGAAGTTAAACAGCAAAGATGCTAGCTATTGACCAAAAGTTTATGCTTTTTTTAAAACATAAATTTATTTATTTTTGGCTGTGTTGGGTCTTCGTTGCTGCACGCGGGCTTTCTCTAGTTGCGGTGAGCAGGGGCTACTCTTGGTTACAGTGCGCGGGCTTCTCACTGCAGTGGCTTCTCTTGTTGCGGAGCATAGGCTCTAGGCGCACAGGCTTCAGTAGCTGTGGCACACGGGCTCAGCAGTTGTGGCGCACGGGCTTAGTTGCTCCGCGGCATGTGGGATCTTCCTGGACTAGGGCTCGAACCCGTGTCCCCTGCACTGGCAGGTGGATTCTTCCCCACCAGGGAAGCCCTCTCACCTTTCCTTAGCGTGAGTTTGTACTAGGAGGGAGGCGGTGGTCCAGCCAGGGACTACTTCCCAGTCCACCCTGCATCCCAGTGTGTCCAGTGACTCAGCGTTGCTGATGCACTGTGGGCAGGAGAGATGCGTGTCACGTCCAGGCCAGGTTTTCTCAGGAAGCATGTGTGCCTTCTCCACTTACTGTTCCCCTTCTGGGTGGCTGAGGAGGGTCCTGTGGCCCCAGGGGATGGCAGAGCCACAAGGTAGAAGAACCTGGATGCCTCAGTCATCATGGGAGGAAAGCCACTGCCAGCTAAGCACAGCTGAATTGAGTGGACTCTTTCATGAGCAAGAAATAAATGTTTATTACATTAGCTCACGGAAACGTTGGCAGTCACTTGTTACAGTAGCTAGCTTTATCCTCCCCAATATAGGTATCCACATAAAAGATGATCATACAGAGAGGACACCAAGTGCTCCTTTTCTTTCATTTTAACTGTAGAAGCCATATATACGTGTCACAATGAACATGAAAAATGCATTACCTAAAAATTAGGAATGGAATTGATGTCTAACATAACCACACTTTCAACCATTCATCTATCCATCCAGGCCATCATTTAACAAATATTAGGGGTCACTCATGTGTAAGACACTGAGAATTGGTTTCTGTGATTTCCTAAGCACATTCAGATGACCCCCAAATGACCTAGGCGCTGGGTACCATCCTACTTAGAGCCGGTGGCAGTCCACCCCACACAGACGTATCAGGAGCACTTCCGTTAGGGAAGGAGGTGAGATTTCGAGGTTGTGCAGCTCACACACGTTTAGGGAGTGTGGACAGCCACTGCCCCCAAGGACAGTTTTGGGGAAGAGGGTCCACAGGCTGGATTGAACCAGGAACGTATTGGTTATCAGGGTGATCCATGGATGCTCTGAGACCAGAGAGAAGAGAAAGCATCCTTGGGAAGAGCCAAGATGGGGGGATATGAAAAGTCAGGCGGGAAGTGGTCACGCGGATGCGTGAGCAGACCCTCCGGCGCTTCTCGGCAGGCAGGACAGCGAGGGCCCTTTCTGTTCCTTGATGAGGAGTGGCGTTCAACAGGTCAAGTTCAGAACAGTATTTTTTTTTCCTGTTACTACTTTCTGGTTTTGAGCTGTATCTTGGATAAACCGAGGCCCGCTGTCTTGGTTTGTTTAGCCTTTGCCCCCTCAGCAAGTTCATGTCCTTCTGGTATGTCATCAACTCAAAAGTCTCAGTCCAAATTCTCCTCTAAATACCATCGAAAGCAGATGTGGGGGAGACTCCAATTCCTCTCCAGCCGTGAATCTCTGGTTCCAAACCACAGTGGTGAGGCAGGCATAGTACAGACGTAGGAAGGACAGAGCGCCCAGCACCTCCAAAATCCAACAGGGCAAGGGTGGGTCACACCTCAAGGTTCAGGGATAACCTTGGGCTCAGTGTTCTGGCCTCTGGCCCATCTCACGAGGTTCTGCCTTCCAGACACACTGGGACAGGGATTCTGGAGCCCCCCTTTGCAGGGCTCTAGAGGGCCTGCCCCGGGGACTTTGCTGGGTGGGAGCCCAGGCATGCGGCTCTCTCCACGGGAACTCACCACACCACAGCTGAGTCCACTGGCTCCCCTCTGCTGTCCCCGCTGGCGTGGCCCTAGCGGGGGCTCTCAGCAGGAGCCCCACTCCCCCCCTCGGTTCTCTGCCTGGACCTCAGGCTCTTGGAGGCATCCTTTGAAGTCTGGGAGGAGGCAGCTATGTCCCCATAGCTTTGCTCCACCAGGGGGGTGATGGAGTGCAGGGGGTGGGGCAGAGCCCCTCCTTTGAAATCGGTGGACCCCAGGCCCTTGCTCTCAGGGCCTGTGATGGGAGGGGCAGGCCTGATTCTCACAATAATTGATCAACAATTCCATCTTTGTCATGTCTCTCCCCTTGCTTTTTTTTTTTTTTTTTTTTTTGCGGTACGCGGGCCTCTCACTGTTGGGGCCTCTCCCATTGCGGAGCACAGGCTCCGGACGCGCAGGCTCAGTGGCCATGGCTCACAGGCCCAGGCGCTCCGCGGAATGTGGGATCTTCCCGGACCGGGGCACGAACCCGTGTCCCCTGCATCGGCAGGCGGACTCTCAACCACTGTGCCACCAGGGAAGCCCTCTCCTTGCATTTTATTATAAGCAGTCAAGAGGCATCGGGCAATTTCTCTGGCACTTTGAAATTTTCTTGGCCAAATATCCAGTTTCACCCCTCGAAAGCCGTACCTTCCACAAAGCCTCCGAGGTGAGCATAATTCCTCTAAGCTCCTTGCTACTTTGTAACAAGGTTGGCCTCTCCTCCATCACTCAGTCATCTGTTTGTCACTTCCATCTGTGATCTTATCAGAATGGGCTTCCTTGTCCATATTCCCACCAAAACTCTGTTCAGGATTCCTTAGGTATTCTCTAAAAAACTGAGGCCTTCTCTAGAAGTCTATTCTTTTCTTTCTGGTCTCTGACCAGAATCGCTCTTCGTGGTCTGTTCATGGCAACTGGGCTTCTTCCAGCAGGAACCTCAAAGCTCTTCCAGCCTCTCACCATTACCCCATTCCAAAGCATCTTCCACATTCTTATGGATTTATTACAGTGGCATCCTACTCTTGGTACCAATGTCTGCCTTACTCGGTTAGGGCTGCTATAACAAAAGCCCACGAACTGGTGGTTTATACACAACAGACATTTATTCCTGTAATTCTGGAGGCTGTGAGCCCGAGATCATGGCACTGGTAGATTCCGTGTCTGCTGAGGACCTTCCTCCTAGCTGACGGCTGTCTTTTCACTGTACCTGTACCCGCATCGGCAGTAGGGGCGAGGGAGCTCTGTGGGTTCGCTTTCATAAGGGCACTAATTCCCTCATAAGGGCTCTGCCCTCATGACCTCATGACCTCCCAAAGGCTCCACCTCCTCACAGCATCACAATGGGTGTTAAACATATGAATTTGTGGGCACATAATCAGTCAACCTATAGCACCTGCCAGATAAATTATTTCTGGATAAATGGAAAATTCTTTTTCGCTTAACATTTGGGACATTTGAGTCATGGAAATAGGTGGTTTTCCTCTTTTTAGGCACAAATATTCTCTAACTGTTGACGCGGCACCGAATTCCAGGCCTTTCCCTTTCGTAAATCACCACCATGAAATTGATAAGAATGGCTTCAGAGGCCACCCACAAAGTAAGGAGGTAAACTCTGTTCCTTCTGTCCTCAGGCTTTATTTCCTCTTCCCAGGGAAATGCGTATTTGTCACAGGGCTGTTTATTCCTAGGTCTCTTAGACTCAGGGCACCTTGTCATAGCTACAGCTGCAGTGCAGCTGCTTCTTTGCATGCTTTTCTGCTTAGGTAGGAATCATTGCTTGATTAAATTAGCCACTGGAGGGCTTCATCCCAGTTTCCAGGGAAAAAAACGTCTGCAATTGTACTTTCCTGGCACATAACTGCATCTCTGCAGTTTTCAGTGGGTCATATCTATTTATACAGGTGAAATAAGGAGCCAGGGCATAGAGCTCGGCTACATTCAGAATGTTCATTTGAAAAGTCCAGAGATTTTTCTGGAAGCCTAGAGTGTATTTCTGTGGGAAACAGCATGAAAATGAGACTTGAATTGATAGGCTCTGGTTTATTTATTTTATTTTTATCTCAGGCATCTTAAAATTCATAGCAACTGTTTATACTCAGGATATGCAGTTCATTTACAGGTGTCGCATGAAAAAAACTACTTATTGTTATGTACTATCCATTACTTTTCTTCCTGTCCAATGAAAAGGCTTTTATTATAATCCAGTCTGATGGTCCAGATGCTGCACACCTTCACTTTCACAGTGCTTCCTAGCATGTTCTACAAGATGACAATAGCTATTACCAGAAGAAAATTATCGGGACCTCCAGGAGGAACAGAATTGAGTGCAATTCTTTACTACAGAGCTTATCAGCACACCAGTCTGCAACTCCTAGAGGGGCATTTCATGCACATTTGATGCTCTTCTTGGAGATGAAAAGCAAGGTTTCAAACGTTACTATATCAAAAGACATGCCTGAAAAGAGAATCCAAAACCTGAGACCATACCTCTTCTGAGAAACGGGGAAAACCACATGGGAAGTATAAATTGTTGTACTCCCTGATGCTTTTGGAATTTCCTCCTGGACCTCATTGACAGGAACCCTTATAGGCATTACAACACAGGGGCAGACCCAGCAGTAACCGGGACACCCCCAGTTTTGAAGTTCTAGCTCACTCTCCTGTAGCTGTCAAGGGCTGCACTTACCATTTTATTTGTCTCTTTTTAATTTGGAGAAAAAAGTAGTAGCTAGGGAGTCTGGTAAATGCAAACTCTTGGTGACAAATGTGACTGTGTTTGTGGATTAAAGCACATGAGCCCAGACCAGGGGAGAGATGGTCACGTAGGGAAAGAAGGAGCAGCGTGTGAGCTGCTGATTTTGAAAGAAAAATTACTAGTCTCATCATTTCACAATGAAATAACTCTTTAAATCACCAAACATAACAATAGGTAATACATACTTTTTTTAAAAAATAAAAAAGGCATTTTGTGGCTACTGAGAACTCACTGAAAATCGTGACTGGCTTTGGGCAGATGAATTGATTTTTCTTAGTTTTGATGGATCCACCCTCTAGATCATCCCGCTGTTGAATTCCCTAGTGTGAGTCTATTCTTTCCTGTATCGCTCATGTCTCTCCCCACCGAACCTACCCTCTAAACACACCAGAAGATTAAACCAAAGCAACCTGCCCTACTGGACACTTCTTTTTTTTTTTTTTTTTTTTTTCGGGACGCGGGCGCCTCTCACTATTGTGGCCTCTTCCGTTGCGGAGCACAGGCTCCGGACGCGCGGGCTCAGCGGCCACGGCTCACGGGTGCAGCCGCTTCGCGGCATGTGGGATCTTCCCGGACCGGGGCACGATCTCGTGTCCCCTACATCGGCAGGCAGACTCTCAACCGCTGCGCCACCAGGGAAGCCCCCTACTGGACACTTCTGATTGGCATTTTTATTTATCTGGGTTGAGGAAAAGGAGAGGAACCAGCATGAGCTGCCCAGGTGCATGAACACAGGACTGTGCAGATACAGACCCTCCTGTACAGGGCTGTCAGATCAAATCCTGCTGCCATAGGAAATAAAGAAGTAAACCCAGGCAGGAGCTCAGGAAAAACCTGTCACGTAGCCAGCACCAGGGGCTCTGGGAGCTCGCAAATGGGACACATATCTTCCAGACACGCTCTTCGGTTAGAGGTTTTTTTTTTTTTTAATACAATTTGAAAAAAATTTACTTATACTTATTTATGGCTGCGTTGGGTCTTCATTGCTGAGCGCGGGCTTTCTCTAGTTGCTGCAAGCGGGGGCTACTCTTCGTTGTGGTGTGCGGGCTTCTCAATGCGGTGGCTTCTCTTGTTGCAGAGCATGGGCTCTAGGCACACGGGCTTCAGTAGTTGTGGCTTGCAGGTTCCGTAGTTGTGGTGCATGGGCTTAGTTGCTCCATGGCATGTGGGATCTTCCCGGACCAGGGATCGAACCCGTGTCGCCTGAGTTGGCAGGCAGATTCTTAACCACTGCACCACCAGGGAAGCCCTAGAGTTCTTAAAGGCTGCTCTTAGAGTGGAGATGGTGGAGTCCACTGCCCTGTTTAACCCCGAGACTATCTTCGTCGCTCCTGCTGAGGTGACCCCTTTGGTCAACTATCAGATAAGCCACACCTGAGCCATCGTTCTCCTTTCCTCACTTTGTTCCTTTGTCTGTTATTCCACCTCCACCTCCCATTTTGGAAAGTTCTCTCCAGGGTTCAGAAATGGACAATGTTGGTTTGAATCTCTGATCCTTCACTTCCCAGCTATGAGAACTTAGACAAATTACTTGATATCACCAGGCTTTAATTTTCTCAGCGGTAACTACAGATAATAATAGTACCCCCTTCACAAGGTTGTTGAAGGGATTAAGGGGTAATATCCATGTAAAACACCATATTGAGCTATTATTACTACACAGCATTCACATCTCAAATTCACATCCCACTCCCTCATAAAGTCTTCTCCGATGAGCCATGTTGGAAAGGATAGTTTCCTTTGCTAATTTCTTGTAGCACTTACTGTGCTCATGACCAATAGGGCCATAGTCTACGCAGCCTTGTGGTCTAGTTATTTGTGTACATGTTTTCTCATCAGAACTAGAGGCAAGGTTTCTGGATGGCAGGGAGTGTCTTATGCAGTATCTAGCACTGTGTTATCATGTAAATTTTTATTAAGTCAAAAAATCAAATGGATATTTTAATGAATTTGTCGAGTCAATCAAAGGTGTAGGTGGTCAGAAACCAGTAGCGATCTTAATCCATTACTCACATATCTGGAGAACTGGGGCTGGGATTCAGCTCCTGGGGACCCAGAGGCACCTGAGTGAGTGGGTGCCCAGGTGTGGGAACGAGAGGCCAAGGAGAGAGAAGCCCCAGGTCCACTTGGCCGTGTCAGACCTTAGCTGAGAGAGAGGATGTTAACTCTGAACGAAGATTGAAATTTTAACTCATGGCACCAGACTGGATATAGTCGTCACTGAATCGAAACAAATTTTTAATGACTTAACATTGCTGGAGGCTTTTGGATATCTGAGGGTGACTGTAAGAATTTTTGTCCAAATGCAAGAGGAAGAGCCTGCCCCGAGAGTGGATCTGAATGGTCAGGTGGGGTTTCACACCAGGAGGCCTGCTGCAAGGTACCAGGTTCACGAGCTGACTCAGTGTGGCCTTGGCCAGTGGGACAGCAGCGAGAGATAGAAGCGTTTGCAGGGTGGGAAATGAGAGAGAAGACCGTCCCCTTACCCACGGTCTCACGGCTATTACCACCTCCATCTCTCCAGCTGCCTTGGCCGCTGCAGAGGATGTGGTGGTTTCCGAGACCCTGGGCTTTTACTTCTCTCTCCCCCAGGTGACAACCTGCCATCTCCTGTGAGCTCCCTCCCCAAGTCACTGCCCAGCTTTTGCTTCTTGGACCTCACAGCTCAAGCCAGGAGCAAACCCTCCAACGGACCAGGCTCTCAGGGAAGTTCTGATCCTTCCAAATCTCTATTAGATTGCTTTTATCCTAATGTTTCTATCGGGACGCAATTGCCAGTTGCCATGGTATTCTGTGCAAACAGAAGCTCTTTTATTCTGTGGGATGCTTTCATCATGCAGTGTCTGTCACAGAATGAACTGCTATTAGAACCAGTTTATAGGTTACACCTCTAGTTGGCAAGCCCTTGAGATTTTATTATGAGTGTTAGCTGCACCTGATATCCATTTGAGACCCAGCTCACAAATTATTCCACGTGAAATTGTGAACTCTCAATTAGGTGCCGTTGATATTGGCTTGGGGAGGAAAAGGTACATTTTGAGGGCTGGCAGAGATAGGAACTAGGTAGACTGTTTTCCTTTAATGCCTAGGGATTTGGGTAATAATTACAGAACCCAGGTTTCACTGTAGCATCATAGCAAACACTAGTTCAGCGGCCAAAGGTAGAAACTAAGTTGAGGATGGTTGTTTTGTCATCTCTCCAGCTTCCGTTTCTTTCTTTTTTTTATTGAAGTATAGTTGATGTACAATATTATATTGAATATGTTACAGGTGTACAATATAGTGATTCACAATTTTTAAAGGTTATACTCCATCTATAGTTACTATAAAATATTGGCTATAGTCCCTGGGCTGTACAATTCTGTCCTTGTAGCTTATTTTATACCAAATAGTTAGCACCTCTTACTCCCGTACTCCTATGTTGCCCCTCCCCGCTTCTCTCTCCCCAGTGGCAACCACTAGTTTGTTCTCAATATCTGTGAGTACGTCTTTTTGTTATATTCACTAGTTTGTTGTATTTTTTTATTTTTATTTATTATTTATTTATTTTTTGCAGTATGCGGGCCTCTCACTGCTGTGGCCTCTCCCGCAGCGGAGCACAGGCTCCGGATGCGCAGGCTCGGCGGCCATGGCTCACAAGCGCAGCTGCTCCGCGGCATGTGGGATCTTCCCGGACCAGGGCACGAACCCGTGTCCCCTGCATCGGCAGGCAGACTCTCAACCACTGGGCCACCAGAGAAGCCCTGTTGTATTTTTTTAGATTCCACATATAAATGATATACAATGTTCGTCTTTCGCTGACTTATTTCACTTAGCATAATGCCTTCCAGGTCCATCCATGTTGCTGCAAAAGGGCAAAATTTCATTCTTTTTCATGGCTGAGTAATATTCCATTGTATATATGTACCATATCTTCTTTATCCATTCATCTGTCAATGGACATTTAGGTTGCTTCCATGTCTTGGCTATTGTAAATTCTACTGCTATGAACATTGGGGTGCACGTTATCTTTTTGGATTAGTGTTTTTGTTTTTTTCGGATATATCCCCAGGAATGAATTGCTGGGTCATCGTTCTATTTTTAGTTTTTTGAGAAACCTCCATACTGTTCTCCACAGTGGCTGCACCAACTTACATTCCCCCCCAACAGTGCAGGAGGGTTCTCTTTTCCTCATATCCTCATTAACACTTGTTATTTGTCCAGCTTCCTTTTCTGTTTTGGCTGCACCACTTGGCTTGTAGGATCTTAGGTCCCCGAACAGGGATTGAACCCAGGCCCTCTGCAGTGAAAGTGCGGAGGCCTAACCACTGGACCGCCAGGGAAGTCCTGAGCTTCTTTCTCATCTCTGCCTTGTCATTGCCTCTCCAGTCCACTGTCACCCATGACTTCCCACTTCAGAGCCCTGAATTTGTAACTTCTGAGTAGTGTCCCCCTTTCCAAACTCTCCTGTCCTTCAGTGATAATTTATCACTGCTAAGAGAACAGCTGGAAATACGACATATAAAGCAAGCTCAAGTTATTAGTGGGAGCTAATGGCTGAATGCACGGCACTGGAGCTTGAGAGACCTGTGGGTTTTTTTTTCTCTCTCTCTTTTTATAAAAATTTATTTATTCATTTTTGGCTGCGTCGGGTCTTGGTTGCTGCGCACGGGTTTTCTCTAGCTGTGGCAAGTGGTGGCTTCTCTTGTTGTGGCTCACGGGCTCTAGGTGTGCGGGCTTCAGTAGTTGTGGAGCATGGGCTTAGTTGCTCCACAGCATGTGGGATCTTTCCGGACCAGGACTCGAAACCGTGTCCTCTGCAATGGCAGGTGGATTCTTTTTTTTTTGGCCATGTTGGGTCTTCGTTGTTGCGCACGAGCTTTCTCTAGTTGCGGCGAGCTGGGGCTACTATTGGTTGTGGTGCGCGGGCTTCTCATTGTGGTGGCTTCTCTTGTTGCGGAGCATGGGCTCTAGGCATGCAGGCTTCAGTAGTTGTGGCACACAGGCTCCGTAGTTGTGGCTCGTGGGCTCTAGAATGCAGGCTCAGTAGCTGTGGCGCACGGGCTTAGGTGCTCCGTGGCACGTGGGATCTTCCCGGACCAGGGCTTGAACCCATGTCCCCTGCATTGGTAGGTGGATTCTTAACCACTGTGCCACCAGGGAAGACCCTCTCTCTCTTTTTTTAATTGCAGTATAGTTGATTTACAATGCTATGCCTATCTCTGCTGTACAGCAAAGTGACTCAGTTATACACATATATACATTCTTTTTTTCATATTCTCCATTATGGTTTATCATAGGATACTGACAATAGTTCCGTGTTCTCCATTAGGACCTTGTGGTTTAACCACTCTGAATGTAACAGTTTGCATCTACTAACCCCAAACTCCCAGTCCATCCCTCCCCCTCCCCCTCCCTCTTGGCAACCACAAGTCTGTTCTCTATGCCTGTGAGTCTGTTTCTGTTTTGTAGATAGGTTCATTTGTGCCATATTTTAGACTCCACATATAAATGATATATGGCATTTGTCTTTCTCTTTCTGACTTATTTCACTTAGTATGATAACCTCTAGTTTCATCCATGGTGCTACAAATGGCATAATTTCATTCTTTTTTATGGCTCAGTAATATTCCATTGTATGTGTGTATATATCTATCTCTCTCTCTATATATATTGCATCTTCTTTATCCACTCATCTGCTGATGGACACTTACATTGCTTCTGTGTTTTCACTATTGTAAATAGTGCAGCTATGAACATAGGGGTGATGTATCTTCTTGAATTATAGTTTTCCCCTGGTATATGCCCAGGAGTGGGATTGCTGGCTCATATGGGAGTTCTATTTTGAGTTTTTTAAGGAACCTCCATACTGTTCTCCATAGTGGCTGCACCAACTTACATTCCCACCAACACTGTAGGAGGGTTCCCTTTTCTCTAGACCCCCTCCAGCATTTTGCTATTTGTAGACTCTCTAATGATGACCATTCTGACTGGTGTGGGGTGATACCTCATTGTAGTTTTGATTTGAATTTCTCTAATAATTAGTGTTGCTGAGCATCTTTCCATGTGCCTACTGGCCATCTGTACGTTTTCTTTGGAGAAATGTCTATTAAGGTCTTCTGCCCATTTTTGGGTAGGGCTGTTTGGTTTTTTGCTGTTGAGTTGTATGAACTGTTTGTATATTTTGGAGATGAAGCCCTTGTTGGTCGCATCTTTTGCAAATACTTTCTCCCATTCCGTAGGTTGCCTTTTCATTTTTTTTTTTATGATTTCCTTTGCTGTGCAAAATCTTGTAACTTTGATGAGGTCCCATTTGTTTATTTTTTGTTTTTATTTCTATTGCCTTGGGAGACTGACCTAAGAAAACGTCGGAACAAAAATATGCCACTCTTCATAAATTTGTGCGCCATCTTTGCGCAAGGGCCATGCTAATCTTCTCTGTATCACCTCCATTTTAGTATAAGTGTTGCTGAAGCGAGCGCAGGAGCCCTGCTTTTAAACTTTGATGGGAAAATAAACTTTGCAAGATGCTAGTGGGGCAGGGGCCCCAGCTTGAGCCAACTCCCAAGAAGTGTATTCTCATCGGGGATTTGTCTGGAGGAGAGTGGTGTCTGCAGAGCTTCAGGGAAGGATGGAAGGATGCGGGCAGCTTGATGGATCAGAGCGCAGATTCTGCGGCCAGAGGACCTGCCTGGGGTCAGGCCCCCCAGCTCTACTGCCTAGTGGCTGGTGACAATCTCGGACAAGCCGCTCCATCTCCTTTTACCACTGGGGGTGTTGGCAGTTGCATGCCTCTCAGGGGGCTTTTAAGTTGACCTCTGTAGCCCACTTCAAGCAGAGTGTGGCGTGGATCACGTGCTGTAAGTGTCAGCTGTTAATGTGGCTGTGTCTCTCCAGCCCTGCGTGCTGGACGCCTGTCGAGCTGGCAGAGAGAGGACTGCGCGACACTGGGGCACGGCGGCCCTGTGTTTATCCTCAGCCGAAAAAGTGTGACCCAGAGAGGGAAAAGATCTGTCTGCCTGTTACCTGGAGCAATGCGACTTACTGTGGTGCAGTGAAGACCCCAGGCTGTAAAGGCCCCAGGGTTCCCTCCTTGGGAGACAGTGCAGACTCCACGAGGGCCCAGCCCCGATGCTGCCGGCGAGGGCCGTGGAGTGTGAACGGAGGGCTGCTCTGCACGCGGAGCCACACGGCTTACAAGAGCAGGCTGGGAGCAGTTTGCCCTGATCTGTAACTTGTATGGTCCGTCCAGATGAAAGGCTGGCAGACCTTGGGAGGCTCCAGTTACCCCAGTAGAAGAGATCTCATGATATCGATCGACTCTTGGAGACTCTTCTTTTCCTGCTTTCTTAGCTTCCCCTCCTTCCTAAACCATGCCGTTTTCTCCTAAACATTTGCGTTTTAAACATAGTTTTGGTCGTGTCTATGGGAACCGGAAACCAGGCTGGGAAGCTATTCACCCGTTGCCTCTACTCACGGCTTGGGGGGTCTTTCCCGTGGAAGCTGCCTCAATCTCCCCACTGCCCCCCCACACACAATATTACTCATTAATAAAAGACAATTAATAAAATACACAGACACAAATACCGTTAACGAGGCCGAGATAATACCGGAGCAATAGTGATGCTCTGTGCTGGCTGATGATGTAATTTTCTCTGACAGGCGTCACCTCAATGCTCTGTAGGTACGAAGGGACCTGGGTGTGCTCCTGTCCTGTGTTCTTACTGAAAGAAGGAGCTGGCTCGGGCTTGAGGACTGACCTCGGGTGCCCCAGGCAGGGCAGGTCCCGCTCAGCGTCTCAGACTTCAGCCCCTAACCGCCCTCTAGATGACTGCTTTCTATGCTCGTGCTGTTTTTCCAGGTAGATGATCATTTCTTGGGGACAAGAGTCCTTGTACAATTCTTTGGTATTTCTGCAGTATTTTAGCAAAGTCCACAACATAGTAAAGACTTACTAAATATAAACAAATTAGTGCCAGGGAGAAGACATTTCCTCTGTACAGTTCACGTGGCATCCACGCTCTTCCTGTTTGTGTGCCGTTTCCCCCACGAGGAGGGATGCGTCCCATCCGCTTTGTTCCCCTTACTTCTCCACACCTTCCCTTGGAAGGTGGCTGGTGTGGACTTTTTACATATCAGGCAAGACATTGCTGCCGTGTCAGTAATACTGAAACAAGGAGTGAGGATTCACAGGAAAGCTGACTGTAAGAAAAAAATTCTTTTCATTTGTAAACTCAGCTCTGTTGTGACTCGGCAGGGATGGTGAACAGACACAGGATGCAGTGGCAATCTAGTGGGTCTGAGTACCATCAGACATGCGCATGGAGATGAACATGTGGTAGAACAGACGCAGGAATGAAAAACAGGTCTTTACAGATGGATCCTCATTAATTTATTCAACAAGAGTAATTTTGTCCCCATTTTGTTGGAGCAAACTTTTGCTACCCGTGCACATGTGAGACGCTCACTTGCACAACTGCCCTTATGCATTTCTGCACACACCACGTTTTGAGAATGCAACTGAGAATTGGGTTTTTGCTCACAACTGCTCTCTTTTACTGCGTTGACAGAGAGATGATTGTTAACAGGCTTCTCTGTGAGGATCGTGCCTCTCTTTTCCCAAATGTTGCACACAATGCTAAATTAAGCGAGCAGGCAATGCAGTTCTTTCAACACAAAAGCTATTCAGCCCTCCTGCTCTGTTGCTTCTGCTCAAGGGCTCCCTCTTCATCCTCCTCTTCTTCCTGCTTCCTTGTACCAGTTCTGGGCAGGGCACCCAGGGCTGCTGTCCCCTCCCAAGTCCCACCTAGGGGTGTGGATTTGTTTGCTAGGGCTGCCATAACAAAATCCCCCAGACTGAGTGGCTTAAATGACAGAAATGTATTGTCTCCAATTCTGGAGGCTGAAGTCCAAGACCAAGCTGTAGGCAGTTTAGCTTCTTTGGAAGCCTCTCTCCTTGGCTTGCAGACGGTTGCCTTCTCACTGTGTCCGCACATGGCTGTCCTTCTGCCATGTTTTCTGTGCCCTAATCTTCTTCTTGTAAGGACACTAGCTGTAATATGACCTCACTTTAACTTAATTACCTCTTTAAAGGCACCGTCTCCAAATATAGTCACATCCTGAGCTAGAGCAGTTAAGGCATCAACATACGGATTTTGTGGGGACACACTGAGCCCTTAACAGGGTGTTACTTGAAAATGCTGTTCTTGTCTAGTCTTGTTCTAATTAGAATAAAAATACATAAGCTCAAGCATGATTCTTGAAATATTAGAAGTAGATATCACCTTTTAAATATGTAGCAAACAGTTTCCTTTTCTTCTCTTAAATGATTAGTGATTTTTAGGGAAGGCAGAACAGCTCTTGGTAGCATTTTAGAAAATTTCTGGAAGTCCTGATTATCACAATGATTGGCAGGTGCTATTTTAAGGCTCAGCAACTGAGTATTTCTGTAGTAGCTACACACTGAACTACATTAAGAAAATTACAACTTCCTTTTTGTTTATAACTAAAATACATAGTTTATAATTTATATTATAAATGTATGTTATACTTTACAATTAGGGCATTATAATGGTTTTTTGAATTTGTAGGTAAACTACTTATGGATTTTGTATCAGAATCGTGATGGTGGCATTACAAAATATTTGTTTTCAGGAGTGCTGGATTTGATAGGGTTGAGATTCTCTGCACCAGATGTTAAACTCCTGAGGGTCAGACTGTCTCTTTTCTTTCCCGAACTCTAAACCACAGGAGTGCATAGGAGGTGTTCAATGTACGGCTGTTAATTAAGGAAATGCTTTCCACAGATCTTTTATTCTTACCATTGTGAAAATGCTGAAGAAGGAGAAATGTGAACAGCTCTGTATCCCGATGTTTTCACTGATGTCTGCATGCCTTTGGGTAGTGTACTCTTCATTTTTGGGTTTTATTTATTTATAAATTTTTAAATTTATTTTTGGCTGCGCTGGCTCTTCGTTGCTTCGTGTGGGCTTTCTCTAGTTGCGGCGAGCGGAGGCTACTCTTCGTTGCGGTGCGCGGGCTTCTCGTTGCGGTGGCTTCTCTTGTTGCGGAGCTTGGCCTCTAGGTGCGCAGGCTCAGTAGTTGTGGCGCACGGGCTTAGTTGCTCTGAGGCATATGGGATCATCCCGGACCAGGGCTCAAACCTGTGTCCCCTGCATCGGCAGGCGGATTCTTAACCACTGCGCCACCAGGGAAGTCCCACATACTCTTCTTTAATAAAGGAGAATAAAGGGGTTGCCCAATCATGGGGGAAGGAGGAGACCTAGAAATTTCTTGTCCTGAGAGGAAGAGAGAGCTCCAGGGGGTGGGCGGTATCTTATGCCTCAATTGCTTGTGGCTACAGAGATTAATCGATACACTGCGGACTGCCTTGGTTCGTAGTCACATGAAGTGGATTCTGAATGTTTTCCGAAATGGAACCTCTTGTCATGACAGCCCTTCAAATTCCCCAGGGAAAAAAAAAGATGAAAGGTGATTAGGAGTCAGACCCCAGAACCCCCAACCTTCACCCCTAGATCTAGGAAAACAAAGAAATGAATCAACACGCCGGGTCGGTCACTGCGACGTTGCAGGCGGTGTTCAGCCGGTAGAACCTTCATCAGGGTTTACGCCTGTCTGCAGAAGGAAGGGAAGCATGATCGAGCAAAGGTGAAGGTGGACTCTAGTGAAATCTTGCCGAAGGCGTCGGCTGACCCCGTCAGGAGCACTGACACGGAAGCCTTTTACATTTTCTCGAATTTCGCGGGGGGTGTGTGTGCGCGTGTGTGAACTTTTACACCCCACATTGACCAGTCTCGGTGCAGGCTGACCTCAGGAAGCGAGTGAGCTGGCCTTTCTCGGCTGAGAATGATTCCCAGAGGGACTTGCAGGAGGCTGAGAGTGGCCAGCACTCCTGGGGGGGGGATGGGGGGGAGTGCAGGTGGCTTCAGCCCCAGGCGGGGGGATTAGGGTGGCCGCCAGTGTCCACTGCTTCTCCAATCCACTTTGCTGCTGCCCGCTGTAAAGTCAGCAAGTGCAGTTTCAAGCCTGTGATGGTTTATGCTCTGTAGTAAAATGGGGTCATGGTATGGTTTTCTCTCTCCGACTTGTGAAGTCTTCCGGTCTTCTCTTTGAGGATTTACAGTCTTGCTTTTCTCTTTTCCCTGAGAATAAATATTGAAGAATGAAACAAATGCATCAAAATCTGAAAATGGTCAATGTGATACCGCATCTAAGGCAGATGGAGGACCATTGCTCTCCTGCCGTAACAAAGATCGTTTTTCGCCTTTATGGGACTGAGGTGATAAAGTTCATGACTCAGCGTGGGAACTGTCAGGACAAATAAAACAATTTTGCTTAAACACTATCCTCTCATTTGCCTTCGAAGGTGATGAGGGAAACCATTGATATTCTGTGGCAGGACAATCAAACTAAGACAGAAAGAAGAAAAAAGAAGACAAATGACATGCCCCCTTTGGGCAGGCTTTTCCCAATGTGCGATGTGCATCTAACATTATACATTAACCAGACCTCCTCAAAGCAGGAGGATGAAATCAACCTGTGGGAAAAAGTTGGCCCCTTTCTTCAGAGGCCAGCATTGTAATATTGTAATTCTATGATTACTATGTTTCTTTTTCATCTCATACAAGGGTACCAGGGGCGGCATTGACCAAAGGCTTGTCTGTACATGCATAATTGAAAAAAAGGAAAAAAAAACTTTGTTGATTGAACTATGGATACAATGCTAACCTGTCAATATGATACATAATTTCTTTGTCTCAAAAATGTATAAAACTGCATCTTTAATTCCTGATCAATGGAGCAGTTCTCAGAGCTTCTGAGAATCTGTTTCCCAGGTTATAATCCTCAGTTTGGCTCGAATAAAATTCTCTTTTCTTTCTTCTTAGCTTGATTGTTATTTGATTTTTCGTCGACAACGGGAATCACCAAATTTAGCCCCCACAGTGCACACCAGCTCCCTGGGTCAGACTTTGTTTCCTGTTGGTTTTCTCCCAGCTTCTTGCCAGATACTTGTAGAGGAAATTCTCAGATCCTGTCCTCAGACGACCTCCCACATTCAAAGACGCTTCCTCAGCTGAGAGACTTAGGCTCCTTATTCAAACTAATTCTAGCTTCCAGGCAATCCAAAAGGCTGGCACTTGTTTTCCTGACTAGGAGAAGCTTTCTGCTTTGGGGCCAGAAAATCTTTTTTGATTTCAATACCAGCAGCTAAAAGATGTGTGATACAAAGGGCATAAAACAAGCAGCAAATTTAAAGTAATATTTCTCGCGGTTTGCGTGGCACGGAGGGTCCCTCATCTTATATTCACACCGAGCATGTCCGTCTTTACAGAAGAATGTATGAATTCTGGTTTTCACTTCCCTCAATCTGTAGTCAGAACGTCCAGCTTATGCGGCATTGAATATAATGCTCAGAAAGGATGTTCCATTTTTGTCCTGATCTGAAGAGCCCCTGGGACCTCCAAGGAGTTCCACAGAAATCTCTTCACGGGTCTGTCGTCTCTTACTGTTCAAACCCTGGGCTTTGATTTTCCATGTGGGTTCTCCTGGGTGTGATTTTGGAAGGCAGATGACCTTAGGGTTGTAAGATGCCACCAGATAGGTGGTGCAGGGCACCCAGCAGCTTCAGAGACAGGAGGAGGTGGGAGCTGCCTGGAGGTGTCTTCTGTGTCCGCTTGTCTTCAGGCTCTTTCATTCAACCTTGGGTGTGAGGTTCATCCCTATTTCTGTGGTGCATAGTTGTGGGTGATTCCCTGTCTTTGCTGTGTGCGGGTCATTTTAAACCTCCCCTCCGCCCCTTACTTTGGTTTCATCATCAAATCCTATCGATGTGATCTCCAAGTAGACCTAAAACCTGCGCCCCCTGCCCTCTCCGCACACACCACCCAGGCCCCGGCCATCCTGCCTGGATGTTGCATGGTCCTTGGCGAGTGTCCTCACTTCCATCCCCGCTCCCTTCCTGTCCTGTCTGCTCAGGCAGCCAGCATGGCCTTTCAAAGAGGCCACAGTACATCAGGATGATGCCCCATCTCCCCCCCCGCCCCCAGGAGTGCTGGCCACTCTCAGCCTCCTGCAAGTCCCTCTGGGAATCATTCTCAGATGAGAATGTGTCCACCCATGGTCACAAAGCACCTGGCTTCGGCCTGATACTGCCCCCCCCATCACGCGCTCCCAGTCTCTCAGGAGCCAAGCTCCACCCGCTTCTCCACGTGGGCACCTGTTATTTTTCCTTCTTAATCTGGCAGATTCCTACTCAGCCATTTCTCAGAGACGCCGCCTTCCCTGACGCCCCGTCTACACTGAATAGGTCGTTTTCATGGACAGTGACGGCCACGCCCCACGTTAAACAACGATTCGTCGTCTCACTAGGCTGCGGCATCACCGGGCCGGGTCTGGTTTGCTTACTGCATCTCAGCATCTGGCACAGTGCCCGGCAGGCAGCCCGCCCCCCCCCAACCCCAAATATTTTTGGAATGAACAACTGATTAAAGTTCCAGGGACATCACAGCGTGTACCAGAAAATGTACTCAGGGGACTTCCCTTTAAACCTTTATGATCTGCAGCTTTGCAGCTGAAAATGGGTAGATTGGGCATCAGGAATTCTGAGCACCGTACAGCTCAGTCGGTGCCTGAAGGCAACAATCCCCTTCGTGAGCTGCTCTGGCCAAAGCATTCTCGAGAAACACAGCCCCTGAATTAGAAGCAGCGAGAACGCGATGCCGGAGTCCCAGCCTGGAACTGGAACGCTGATTCCATCCACACACGCTGCAGCCACAGGCAACAACATCCATCCCAGCCCCTGGCTGCTTGCTCACCACTGTAGCAAATATATAATTTATTAAGAAAACGTGCAGTGAATAAAATGACCTACGAAGCTGACCAAACTCTGAGTTGACAATGGCTTTTTAGGCCACAAGAGGGAGCTGTTTAAATTCCTGTTAAACATAAAGAAAAAAATTGAAAGAGAAGAAATTGGCAATCATAAGTTTGGCCAGATGGACACCTATTTATATGATGTTGACTCCGGAATTCCAAGTATTTTTTAAGCTACAAAAATTCCAATTCTTTTTTTCTGCAAAGTAATTTGCATTTTAAATAGTGTTATGAAAGGCAGAGAATTGTTTTTCCCTGAAAATCTAATTTTAAGTCTAATTTAACTAGTGTGAGGAAGTGTAAGTATTCAGCGAACGGACAAAGAGATGAAAATTCCTTTTGAAATGAATCTTTTTTTTCTAAACCCTTTTTCTCTGAAACAGCCTCAGGGACGAAGTAAGCTTTCTTTAAAAAGTTACTGTTTCGAGACAGACTCACAGACACAGAGAACAGACTTGTGGTTGCCAAGGGGGAGGGGGTTGGGGGAGGGATGGAGTGGGAGTTTGGGGTTAGCAGATGCAAACTAGTACATATAGGATGGATAAACAACAAGGTCCTACTGTAGAGCACAGGGAACTCTATTCAATACCCTGGGGTAAACCATAATGGAAAAGAATATGAAAAAGAATGTGTATATATGTATAACTGAATCACTTTGCTGTACACCTGAAACACAACATTGTAAATCAACTATACTTCATTAAAAAAAGTTACTGTTTCTTTCACTAATTAGCCTGTAAGATTTCAAATATCTAAATATCGGTGCCAATCATCAGATTTTTAAAAGAAATGTATAGCCTATGGCTTGAGAATTCATTAAGAACACTGAGTCTAATCGCAGATGTGTTTACCTACCACGAGTTAATTTATAGTAGCTCCGCCTGCCAGCCCTCCTGGTCACCCCGAGGACATGGTTGAGCTGAAAGGGCCTGACCCAGCGGCAGAAGGAGGCTTTTCTGAGAAGCTAGTGAGAGGGCACATGGGGGCTTTGATGCAGTCAAATGACCCGTGAGGATAACACATGGGGAGTGTCATGCGGTCCAGGCTCTGTGCTGGGAACTTCACATGGGCCAGCCCGTCTGTCCTGCACAGCGACGTGTGGAAGCCACGGTTATGTTTCAGTTTGGGGGATGGGAAAACTGAGGCTCAGAGAGAAAGCCCGAGTAGTCTTGTATTGTATTGAGTCAGGGAGCCACGATTTGAAACCCCCTCCAGGGGGAGGCCCTTGAATGGAATTCTACTCAACTGGCCAGTCTGAGTGTGGTTAAGATCACTGGACCCTGGGTAATGTGCTTCTTCCTTATAACGGGCCAAGGATGTCCATTGTTTCCCTATTGAGAACACCAGGATTTGGCCAAGATTCTCTTCTTCCCCTAAAATGTTTTACCCTAAGAGGGAGAGAGGAAAGCTTTTATACTGTCTCAAGGGAAGCTATTTCTGGGGTGATTGTCAGCAAAGAGTAAATGTGGTAAAGATGCTGGTTTTCTGCTGACTCACCCGGGTGATGTCAAGCCTTGTGGGAACACAGACAAATTCATCTGAATCATGATGAACACACACCATTTCATGTTCGAGAGAGGTCATCGAAAATGCTCTAAGCACATGACTTTTAAAAATTCCTACACTTTTCCTGTAGTTGTCTAGAGCCTGAGCATGTGTTCTGAGTAAACACTCAGACATGTGCTGCGAGCAGACATAGAAAGATCATCTTCCTGGCTCGGGGTGGGAATGGTGGTGAGGGAGGAGGAAAGACCTCTTGCTACTGTCTACTGTCTGCCTGCATTTTCTCCTGACCCTGCTCTCATCCCTACTCCTAGCTGGCCTCTTTTAAGTACTTGGAGAACATTGCTGGCTTTTCTTATCAGAGTACCCAGGAGAAAATGGCATTCCTGAATATAAAAATAAATGACCCATTTCTTATCCTTTCTTTTTTTAAAACGTCTCCTCACATCTTTACTCAAGTTTTTATGAACCAGGCACAGAGTTTGAATGAATTTTAAGAAGGACTGACAATCACAGTGCCTTGGGATGCCTGTCTTCTGTTGTTAGTGCAGGGTCAAGCCCGCTTGCCTTTTCGTTCCAGCGGTTGACCAGAGTCCAGCATCAGGACTGGGACATGATTCTGCCCTTAGAAGCATGTATTCAAATATGGCAGCATATTTGAAAAGGTTCTCTGGAATTAGACAGGCTGAGGCTCAACCCTCAGGTATCCCTTCCCTACAGGGTCGCCCGTTTAAGCATAGGCTGTTCAGGACTTCCCTGGCGGCCCATTGGTTAAGACTCTGTGCTTCCAATGCAGGGGATGCAGGTTCGATCCCTGGTGGGGGAACTAAGATCCCACATGCCATGTGGCACAGTCAAAAAAAAAAAAAAAAAAATAGAGGCTGTTCAATCCAATTTGAATTTTGGATAAACAACAAATAATTCTTTTCGTAAAAGTATATCCCAAGTATTACAAGGGAGATACTTGCACTTAAAATAATTCATTGTTCGTCTGAAATTCACATTGAACTGGGTGTCTTGTGTGTGCATTTGCCAAGTCTGGGAGCCCTTCTCCCTGCCTCTCACCGATCCTAGAGCTTCGTGGTTGAGGACAGGCCCTGGAACCAGAGCGCTGGGATGCCTTGCCAGCTGTGTGGACTTCAGCAAACTACTTGGCTTCTCTGTGCTTAGTTTTCCTATATGTAAAATGGGGCCAATAATAGAATCCCCGACCTCAGAGTTCTGTTGTCAGGATGAAACGAACTAATGCATCAAAGCACTTAGTAATCGAGGTGCTACTCAACAAATGTTAGCTCTTATTATTCCTATTACTTTTAGAGACGGTCGAAAACGTGGACAGGACCAACTCCTCGAAGTACTGAGGTCACTGTTAAGAGAACTAGACAAGATAGTGTGTTGAAAGCACTTGGCACCAAAACATTTAAACTTCTTTTTTGAAGGTTGCTATGTCATCAGAACCCTATCTTTCATCTCTTTTAAAGGATCCTAGAGGTCTGAAGACACAGCCTTTGTCCTGTAACCACTGAGGGTAGATCTCTCGTGTGTGGATGATTATATACGCAACTGGTTAAGCTTATACACTTATCAGGGATTCTGAGTCCAGGGACAGTAAGTGTTGGCTTAGTTCAGCCACTCAGTGGTACATGGGAAAGTGGTACCCAGTCCTTGGGTGGAGGCTTGAGAGCTTGTGGGGCGTGCAGGGTAGCCCCTGGCCGTCTATGGGCCACTGACTGGTCACATCCCAGTGTGCCCCCTGCCACCCCACTCTCTAGAAAGCTCTCCCGTACTCCCAGGTGATGGGGGGAGGGGGCAGGAGCACGGCAGCTGGCTCAGCGATCCCCAGAGGCACCTTCGGGAGTTAATGGCTCCTCCCAGCAGGCTCATTCACCCCCAAGGACAGACTCGAGTACAAGGGGGAATGGTGATCCATGTAGAGCCCCAGACATGTCAGAGGGACTGTTGAATATAAATTCAAGCTCTGACCATTTTTATTATCTATTAACAGCTGAGATACTGAGGGTCTGTGAACACTGGAAGCTCCTGAGAGCTATGTGTCTTCAATATGGATGAGGCTCTCATCCTATCATCAATTTTTCTAACTTGGAAGTCATTGAAAACAGGACAAAAAGAAACAGACTCTTCTTTCCATCTATCATTTACTCTAAAGATGGCTCGGCGGGGCGGTCAGACTAGAGCCCTCCTGCACTCCTATTTCCAGGAAAGGCCAGAGAGGGGAAAAGACAGCTGAGCACATGTTTGGGCTCAGCTTTGTCCAGAGAGGAAGCAAGACGGGGATGAAGGTCAAGCCCAAACATGAAAGCACCTACCCCTCAGACACTGAGAGAGCCCCAAGCTGAGAGCCAGGATAAGGCGTGGATCTAACACATCTGACACCATCTGTCAGTTTACAGGCAAGGAAACCAGAGCCCTGGGCAGGCTGGTGACTTCCACAAGGCCGTGGGTCTGGGTAGTGATGGATCTGGAGCTAGGACCCTGTCCCCTCGTCTCCCTGGCTGCCGTCGACTATGTAAGATGACTATTGCCATTCTCACAGGTGCCAGCTGGTATCTGCTGAGCACTTACACCTGTCGGAAGGGAGGGAGGACACAGCCCCGAGGAGCTGGGTGTCACTCCAGGAAGTGGAAATGGTTGGGACTGCACTTCAAATGCCCAAACATTTTAGGAGTCAGGGTGTGCGGCGTGTATGAGTGTGCACGTGTGGGTGATGGGCGTCCAGGAGGACCTTGGGACCGGGAGCGTTTCAGTGGCCACCATACAAGGTTAAAAAAAGCCTAAGATGTGATTCCTGCCCATCTAGTATTTATAAACCACCTGAGGGAGAGCCATGACTCGCTCTGTTATAGGCAACCAGCTCACTTGGTGTCTTAGAAGCGAAAGTGTAGCCCACTTTTCCGATCCTTGGGAGAACCAGCTTCTGTGAGTCCCTCCAGTGAGGAACACTCTTTTGTCTCACGAGGCGGGCATGTGTGGCTCCTAAGGAGACCAGGAGTCTTAAACATATAGCCTCCTATTTAACAGAAGATAAAACACCAGTGGCCTGGGCTTCCCTGGTGGCACAGTGGTTGAGAGTCCGCCTGCCGATGCAGGGGACACGGGTTCGTGCCCCGGTCCGGGAAGATCCCACATGCCGCGGAGCGGCTGGGCCCGTGAGCCATGGCCGCTGAGCCTGCGCGTCCGGAGCCTGTGCTCCGCAACGGGAGAGGCCACAACAGTGAGAGGCCCGCGTACCTCAAAAAAAACCCAAACAAACCAAAAAAAAAAAAAACACAAAACACCAGTGGCCTACACTTTTTTACCAGTTTAAAATTTTCATCCAGAAATTGCTGTCATAATGCTTTTACCAGGAACATGCTGCAAAGTATTTTTTCCAGTGGCATTAGAGTCACAATTCTCAGTTTTTCTTTTCCTGACAATTTTCAGATGTCTGCCCTTTTCTCTCTCCTGTCTTCCACGGCCAAGCAGTTATTTTGTAATAGGACCCTTTAGTGTCACCTTAATAACAGTCGAAGATGCCATGCTGGGTGCTGTTTCCCAGAGATGAGAAAGACACAGCTTTCCCTGATGGAGCAGATGACCCAGTGGGGGCAGGAGAGCAGCAGAGGGGGAGGGGAGGAGGGGGTGGGACCGGGTGTGAACAGTGCCCTAAGAGAGGTTCCAAACATGCCACGTGAACTGGAGATTAAGTCCACTTTGGGGCAGCCTTGAGGGAAGAAAGGGAGGAATTAGGAAAGATGGTGTGTAAAAGACGGCACTGAAATTGGTCCTTGAAGCATGAAGAGGCAGGATGTTCCAAGGCTGAGAACTGTAGAAGAATCAGGGAAGAATGAACAGCCCAGTCTGGCTGAAAAGTAGGTTATTTTAGGGAACTGGTGGACATAAGACCGAAAAAATGCTCTGAGAGAATTTTGTTTGAGGAGGAGTTTGGTTTCAGTCGATGGGCAACGGGGAAGCCTTGACCATGGCTCGGCAGAGGAGCCATAGGTCAAATAACGACTGTGGTTTTGCTACCAGGCACTTTTGTTAGAAAGAAACAAACTGCAAACCTGCTGGTTGCCCCAGAGATCGTGTTCACACCGGGGACCACTCAGCTGTGCTGCTGAACTGGCTGCACCGAATCTCCTGCACTTTCTTTTATTTTTTAATTTTTATTTTAAAAATTAAAAAAATTGAGGTATAGCTGATTTATAATGTTGTATCCACTTCAGGTGTACAGCAAAGTGACTCCATTATACATACATATATATATATATATATATTCTTTTTCAGATTCTTTTCCATTATAGATTATTATACAATATTGAAGGGACTTCTCTGGCAGTCCTGTTTGCGCTTCCATTGCAGGGGCACTGGTTTGATCCCTGGCCGGGGAGCTAAGATCCCGCAAGCTGAGCCGCCAATCAATCAATAAATAAATTGAATATAGTTCTCTGTGCTATGCAGTAGGACCTTGTTCATCTATTTTATATGGAGTAGTGTGTATATGTTAATCCCAAACTCCTATTTTATTCCTACCCCTTTCCCCTTCGGTGACCATAAATTTGTTTTCTACGTCTGTGAGTCTGTTTCTGTTTTATAAGTCAGTTCATTTGTATCATTTTCTTAGATTCCACATATAAGTGATATAAGTGATATGGTATTTGTCTTTGACTTGCTTCACTTAGTATGATAATCTCTAGGACCATTGCTGTAAATGGCATTATTTCCTTCTTCTTTTATGGCTGCACTTTCTACATGAATATTGTTGTATCGGTGGTATGAGGGCTGTAAAGCACTACTTAGAGAATCATCAGAAGAAGACAGGCAGCAACGTGGATGCATCTCACAGGAAGTGTGCTAAGTGACGGAAGCCGGAATCAAAAGATGACACACTGTGTGAACCCATTTACACGACATTCTGAAAAAGCCAGGACAGCAGAGGTAGAGACCAGACCAGTGGTCCCCAGGGCTTGGGGTGGAGAGAGGGTCTGACGTCAAAGGGTCAACATGAAGGAATTCCTTGGGGTGATGGAGTCATGCTGTTTCCTGCCTGTGATGGTTAGAAGAATCTCTGCGTAAGTTATAGCTCAGAGAACTGGACGTGAGACATTTTACTGTAGGTACATTTAAAACATAAATAAATATGAAAAAGCAGGTTAATTATGTTCAGTTTTCTGGAAATAATATTTTTAGTTATCCAATTTTTCAAGAACTGGTAAATTCTTTGTAGTACATATGGCAAGTCTGCATGTAAAAATTAATGTACAAATAATTATATAGCACTATATAATTATATATTATTTAATATATATTTAATTAATCAGAATTAATTATCTAACTATGGCTATCAGAAAAAACTTGCTATACATTCTCAAATGTTTGGGAACTTTATTAAAGATTGCGCTGGCCCTCATGTATTAAACAGATGACACCTATGAGAGTATATTGGGTTTTTTTATATTTAAAGATTTTTTTTTTTACAAATTCTTCTTCCAATCTTGTTCATGTTAGAAATTTGCATAATAATCTTTTTGATTATAATCATATTAAATGTAACTCTCAGATCAGATTGGATCTCATAGATTTTGACTTAGTGGTGACTTAAATGAAGTTTGTTTGTGAAGTCTGGTTGTTATAAATATTTTTCTCTCAGGAGAGGATCTCTATAATAGCTGGCCATGTTTTCAAAGTATATCTGCTACAGCATATACTCCAAATCAAAGGTTCAACCCACGTTATCAGTGCGTGGAGGACGGAAAGTAAAGGGCTTTGCTGTTTATTACAGCTCAGGATCAGAAGAGGGGCTGACCCTGTTACAGATTAGAAGTTCCAAAATGATTTCCTTCTTTTTCCTTTGAAGCCTCTTTCCAGTTACCCTAACTTCACTCTGTGTCTTTGACTAAAATAGCGGTTGGCATTAAAATAACACATCGCCTTTTTTTTTTTTTTTACATCTTTACTGGAGTATAATTGCTTTACAATGGTGTGTTAGTTTCTGCTTTATAACAAAGTGAATCAGTTATACATATACATATGTTCCCCTATCTCTTCCCTCTTGCGTCTCCCTCCCTCCCACCCTCCCTATACCACCCCTCTAGGTGGTCACAAAGCACCGAGCTGATCTCCCTGTGCTATGCGGCTGCTTCCCACTAGCTATCTATTTTACGTTTGGTAGTGCATATATGCCCATGCCACGCTCTCACTTTGCCACAGCTTACCCTTCCCCCTCCCCATATCCTCAAGTCCATTCTCTAGTAGGTCTGTGTCTTTATTCCCGTCTTACCCCTAGGTTCTTCATGACATTTTTTTCCCTTAGATTCCATATATATGTGCTAGCATACGGTATTTATCTTTCTCTTTCTTACTTCACTCTGTATTGACAGACTCTAGGTCCATCCACTTCACTACAAATAACTCAATTTCGTTTCTTTTTATGGCTGAGTAATATTCCATTGTATATATGTGCCACATCTTCTTTATCCATTCATCCGATGATGGACGCTTAGGTTGCTTCCATCTCCTGGCTATTGTAAATAGAGCTGCAATGAACATTTTGGTACATGACTCTTTTTGAATTATGGTTTTCCCGGGGTATATGCCCAGTAGTGGGATTGCTGGGTCGTATGGTAGTTCTATTTGTAGTTTTTTTAAGGAACCTCCATACTGTTCTCCATAGTGGCTGTACCAATTCACATTCCCATCAGCAGTGCAAGAGTGTTCCCTTTTCTCCACACCCTCTCCAGCATTTATTGTTTCTAGATTTTTTGATGATGGCCATTCTGACCAGTGTGAGATGATACCTCATTGTAGTTTTGATTTGCATTATTATAATGATTAATGATGTTGAGCATTCTTTCATGTGTTTGTTGGCAATCTGGATACCTTTTTTGAAGAAATGTCTATTTAGGTCTTCTGCCCATTAATGGATTGGGTTGTCTGTTTATTTTGTTATTGAGCTGCATGAGCTGCTTGTAAATTTTGGAGATTAATCCTTTGTCAGTTGCTTCATTTGCAAATATTTTCTCCCATTCTGAGGGTTGTCCTTTGGTCTTGTTTATGGTTTCCTTTTCTGTGCAAAAGCTTTGAAGTTTCATTAGGTCCCATTTGTTTATTTTTGTTTTTATTTCCATTTCTCTAGGAGGTGGGCCAAAAAGGATCTTGCTGTGATTTATGTCATAGAGTGTTCTGTCTATGTTTTCCTCTAAGAGTTTGAGAGTTTCTGGCCTTACATTTAGGTCTTTAATCCATTTTGAGCTCATTTTTGTGTATGGTGTTAGGGAGTGTTCTAATCTCATACTTTTACATGTAGCTGTTCAGTTTTCCCAGCACCACTTATTGAAGAGGCTGTCCTTTCTCCTCTGTACATTCTTGCCTCCTTTATCAAAGATAAGGTGACCATATGTGCATGGGTTTATCTCTGGGCTTTCTATCCTGTTCCATTGATCTATATTTCTGTTTTTGTGCCAGCACCATACTGTCTTGATTACTGTAGCTTTGTAGTAGAGTCTTAAGTCAGGGAGCCTGATTCCTCCAGCTCCGTTTTTCGTTCTCAAGATTGCTTTGGCTATTCGGGGTCTTTTCTGTTTCCATACAAATTGTGAAATTTTTTGTTCTAGTTCTCTGAAAAATACCAGTGGTAGTTTGATAGGGATTGCATTGAATCTGTAGATTGCTTTGTGTAGTAGAGTCATTTTCACAATGTTGATTCTTCCAATCCAAGAACATGGTATATCTCTCCATCTATTTGTATCATCTTTAATTTCTTTCATCAGTGTCCTATAATTTTCTGCATACAGGTCTTTTGTCTCCTTAGGTAGGTTTATTCCTAGATATTTTATTCTTTTTGTTGCAATGGTAAATGGGAGTGTTTTCTTAATTTCACTTTCAGATTTTTCATCATTAGTGTATAGGAATGCCAGAGATTTCTGTGCATTAATTTTGTATCCTGCTACTTTACCAAATTCATTGATTAGCTCTAGTAGTTTTCTGGTGGCATGACAATGGAGACACGATGACCGAAAACCTATGGGATGCAGCAAAAGCAGTTCTAACAGGGAAGTTTATAGCAATACAATCCTACCTTAAGAAACAGGAAACATCTCAAATAAATAACCTAAACTTGCACCTAAAGCAATTAGAGAAAGAAGAACAAAAAACCCCCAAAGTTAGCAGAAGGAAAGAAATCATAAAGATCAGATCAGAAATAAATGAAAAAGAAATGAAGGAAACAACAGCAAAGATCAATAAAACTAAAAGCTGGTTCTCTGAGAAGATAAACAAAATTGATAAACCATTAGCCAGACTCATCAAGAAAAAAAGGGAGAAGACTCAAATCAATAGAATTAGAAATGAAAAAGGAGAAGTAACAACTGACACTGCAGAAATACAAAGGATCATGAGAGATTACTACAAGCAACTATATGCCAATAAAATGGACAACCTGGAAGAAATGGACAAATTCTTACAAAAGCACAACCTTCCAAGACTGAATCAGGAAGAAATAGAAAATATAAACAGACCAATCACAAGCACTGAAATTGAAACTGTGATTAAAAATCTTCCAACAAACAAAAGCCCAGGACCAGATGGCATCACAGGCGAATTCTATCAAACATTTAGAGAAGAGCTAACACCTATCCTTCTCAAAGTCTTCCAAAATATAGCAGAGGGAGGAACACTCCCAAACTCATTCTACGAGGCCACCATCACCCTGATACCAAAACCAGACAAGGATGTCACAAAGAAAGAAAACTACAGGCCAATATCACTGATGAACATAGATGCAAAAATCCTCAACAAAATACTAGCAAACAGAACCCAACAGCACATTAAAAGGATCATACACTATGATCAAGTGAGGTTTACTCCAGGAATGCAAGGATTCTTCAATATACACAAATCAACGTGATACACCATATTAAAAAATTGAAGGAGAAAAACCATATGATCTTCTCAATAGATGCAGAGAAAGCTTTCGACAAAATTCAACACCCATTTATGATAAAAACCCTGCAGAAAGTAGGCATAGAGGGAACTTTCCTCAACATAATAAAGGCCATATATGACAAACCCACAGCCAACATTGTCCTCAATGGTGAAAAACTGAAAGCATTTCCACTAAGATCAGGAACAAGACAAGGTTGCCCACTCTCACCACTCTTATTCAACATAGTTTTGGAAGTTTTAGCCACAGCAATCAGAGAAGAAAAGGAAATAAAAGGAATCCAAATCAGAAAAGAAGTAAAGCTGTCACTGTTTGCAGATGACATACTATACACATTGCCTTTTGACTTAAACCTGTGTTTACTTTGTAGAATAGCAGGCTCCAGGATCTGAGTGCCATGTTCCTCAAAGCCACCATGATCGCAGCCTGCATGTTTACAGGGGTGGTGCTTCCCGCCAGAGAGAGGGCACCAACCAAACCCAACTTCTCTGAGAGCCACGGGTCTGCAGCCACAAACCACATAAAGTCCGGTGGCATGGGATGGAGTGAACAATTTGGGTGTCCACTGACGTTTTTATTTTTGTTCTCATGAATGACTGTCACTGAGGATAAAAGGAAATTATATGTTGTGAGGGCTATTTTTTAAATCAGTAGAAGTAGATTGTCAAGATTTTAACATCCTTAAATGTTCCAGGGCACTGCCTTGATCAGATGCAATTTAACATCTTCTCTTGTAAGTTTTACTGGGTTGGCCAAAAAGTTCATTCCGGTTTTTCCGTAACATCTTACGGAAAATCCCGAACGAACTTTTTTGGTCAGCCCCATATTTCTAATGCACAGTTCCTACCTCTGCCCCACTGTCACTGGGCAGGGCTCTCCCCAAGCTTTCACTGTGTTCTGGCTGCCCTTGCTTTCACCCCTTCATCTACACCTCTGCAGAGCTCACTGACAAGCAAGTGTATTTAAAATTCTTGAGCGGATCCTTTCTGTTCTCAGGATAAAATCCAGAATCCTCAACAGGACTGAAAAGGCCGGCATGGTCTGGCCCTTGCACACTCTGGCAGGTGCCCTCCTACTGCTTCGCCATGGTTTTCCTTCCTTAGAGCCTCGGCTCAAGCTCCCTCTGCCTGGAATGCTCTCTCTGGACCCTTCTTCCCCACCCAGATCCCTGTCTGAGCATCCATTCCCAGAGGCACCCTCCCTGAACTCCCTCTTGGTATAAACATCTTCCATTTCCCCTTAGTAGCACCTGTCAAAATTGTAGTTGAGCAATTACTTATGAAATTATTTGTTGATTGTCTTCTCTGATGGAATTGGCCCCTGTGCTTCCAGGGAACATTTCTGGCTTGTGTTCTTGTGTTTCTCCGATGCCCAGTCAAGTGCCTTGTTCATAACACTTGTGCAATGAACATTTGTTGAGCAAATAATTGAAAATCCAAGGCAACCATAAGCTGACTATCGAATGAATCGAGTGGTGAAATGGGAAGGGGTACAGATTGATTCCAGCCTGCGAATCCATGGGTCTCAAATCTCCCTGTGCACAGGGTTACCTCGGGAGCTTCCCGAACAAGCAGCTTCCCTGACTCCACTCTCAGAAACACTGATGTCATACATTTGGGGCAGCGGCCAGAAGTCCGCACGTGTAACGTGCATCCTGGGTGACGTGATGCAGGTGTTCGAGGATAGTCTTCGAGAAGCGCTGCTGTGAGTTGAGCTGCACGTAAAACCAGCCCAAAGTTATAACAAGTGCATCTGTGGAAGCGATTTGGACATGGTGATGAGATTCAACTAGCTACCTTGGAAACAGGCTTGCAACCTTAACAAAAGCTAAAACAGAAACCCCTTATAATCAAGCAGTCATGAAGATGTGGAAATAACTGGAAAGTTATTCATTATAAAATTGGGCTAGAATTCTGCATCTGAACAATAAACAAGTCAAGGGGCCTGATGTGGTTCAAAGTAAACCAATGTCGATGCATATAATAGAAGGTGTCAGTTACGATGACAAAAGGCTGATGTTTCCAAATTAATCCTTTACAGAAAACCCAAGTCCTTTCCTCCCCTAACCCCCAACAGCATGAGTAGCAGAGCTGTACACAGTTCTCCTGGGCATCTGTCAGCTTCGTGTTTCCTGTCACTTCTGGCACATACATCTTTTGGGGGCAGGGTGGCGGTGGTTTTATACATCTTCTAGTGTGATTACCCAATTTCACCGAATTTCACACCAGGTGACAGTGACTCAGAATCACTGTGAAGAGAAAAACACCCAGAAGCAAAAGATTACTGTTTTCGCCCTTTAAGTTTGTTCCATGTGGGGCAAAACCCAAGGCTGATTGGACTTTCCGGGGTTTTGTTTCAATGGGATAACAATGTGAAGAGCAGACCAAGGGACCATCTGCTTATGAAGGTCTGCTTCTTCATTACGTGTTTTGTTAGAGGTGCCAGAAATGCATTTTCTCTCATGCATTTGTGAGAACTTTTTACACTGTAGCCATCTGGGCAAATTACCACCCTATTTAAATTAAGCATCCTTAAAGAGATCAATTCATGGTCTCTGAGCTAAATTCCATGCAGCAATTAATGCCTGAGAGATTTCTCAAGAGCTCCCGGCTTTGTCAGTGCTGAGTACTAACGATCCTATTCCAGGACTCAGCATACAATCTGCATTACAGAGCCTGCTGTCTGCAGGTTGGGTTAGAATCTGTTAGAAGAACATGAATGACATAAAGGACATGTTTGGATTGTCATTGGGAATATCTCTGCTCTGTAATACACTTGCATTTAAGGCTTTGGATTCTGAGATAACACATTTGTTTAGAAAATCTTTGCTAATCTTTTGGACTTCTCTATCAATGCCTCTGTAGAACAGTAACTTTCTTTGCTGGAAAGATGGTGAAAATAGCCTTTGCGTTTCATTGAGTCTTTTCAATACCAGGATCTCTTTCATTTAGTTGGACGCCTGCCTTGAAATGAAGTTGTCACTGGACATGATCAACTGCTATCCTCAAAGTGTCCAGGTGTCAATTTATCCATAATGATCCTTCATTTAACAGCTGTGTTTTGGTATTAACGACAGTGTGAAAGTCGTTGGAGGAAAAATCTGGCAGGACCTGGCGTTCACCTGGGAAAGATCCAGGCCTAGGAAGATAAATTTCCCGTGTACTCTGCCACTGAGACCAAACTGTGTCATCCCCAGGGCCATGGCTGCCCTCTGGAATCCTGAGTCCTTCCCATTTGGGAGAGAGACCAAAAGCTGGGCAAAGGTGGTGGTGGGAGTAAGCATGGTTCTCGCACACTACAGGACCTATATCTGGCACAGGTGTGAGACTCTTACCAAAAACCAGCCTCCTGTGGCTGGACCTGCTTAAGAAACTCGGGTCTTGGAGAGTGAAAGACATCGGGCTTGCTTGGATGAGTTTTGCCAGCAGGGAGCTGTCCAGGGTGCTGATCCTGTAGACCTGAACCTCCGTAGTCCTTTTGCTGCCCTGCTTGCCCAGCACTCGACAATTGGTCAGAAAGGAGGCAATGCCTATTGCCTGAACCAAGTTCTGTCCTGTTGGCCTGGTCTGATCGAGGCTGACCTGGCCTGGCCTAACCTCTGCCCTGTGTGACCTGTGCCTGTTGGAGCTGGGACACCGTCCACTGTGACAGCTACCCTAGTTTTTTTTTTGCAGTACGCGGGCCTCTCACTGTTGTGGCCTCTCCCGTTGCGGAGCACAGGCTCCGGACGCGCAGGCTCAGCGGCCATGGCTCAAGGGCCCAGCCGCTCCGCGACATGTGGGATCTTCCCGGACCGGGGCACGAACCCGCGTCCCCTACATCGGCAGGCGGACTCTCAACCACTGCGCCACCAGGGAAGCCCTGCTACCCTAGTTTTGCCCTAAATCAATGGCTCCCAAACCTGGCTCTGACCAGAATCGTGAATATCATGAATCAGAGTGTGTGGGAGCGGGTCTAGGAATCTGAGGGTCACTGTCCTGGAATAACTTCTTGGTTCCTTTACCATGTTTCCTTTCAGTATTGGGTCTAATTCCTCTTGTCTATCTCTTTCACTGAATGGAAAGTAAGTTGTATTATCTAAACTTTTCAGAGAGGTTATTGAGGAAAAGCGTGTTGAAAAACCCATGCCCTATGGGTTTGGAGTCTGAGGTTCCTCAGAAGATTAAAAATAACACTACCATATGGTCCATCAATCCTACTTTTGGGTATTTATCCAAAAGAATTGAAAGCAGAATTCCGAAGGGGTCTTAGCACTCCCATGTTCCTTGCAGCCTTATTTACAATAGCCAAGCTATGAAAACAACTTAAATGTCCATCAAGGATGAATGAATAAAGAAAATGTGGGGACTTCCCTGATAGTCCAGTGGCCAGGACTCCGCGCTCCCAATGCAAGGGGCCTGGGTTCGACCCCTGGTCAGGGAACTAGATCCTTCATACCACAACTAAGAGCCCGCATGATGCAACTAAGAGCCTGCAAGCCGCAACTAAAGATCCTGCATGCGGCAACGAAGATCCCGTGTGCTGCAACTAAGTCCTGGCACAGCCAAAGAAAGAAATAAATAATTTTAAAAAATTATTAAAAAAAGAAAATGTGGTATTTACACACACAACTGAATATTATTCAGCCTTATAAAACAGGAAATTCTGACATGTGCTACACTGTGGATGAACCTTGAGGACATGATGCTAAGTGCAATAAACCAGTTCCAAAAAGACAAGTGCTGTATGATTCCACTTATATGAGGGATTTAATGTGGTCAATCTCAAAGAAACAGAAGGCAGGATGGAGGTTGCCAGGGATAGTGGGAGCGGGGTGGGGAGTTGCTGTTTAACGGGTACAGAGTTTCAGTTTTGCAAGAGGGAAAAGTTCTGGAGGTCTGCAGTACAACAATGTGACTACAGTTAGCACCACTGAACACTGAAATATGGTTAAGATAGTGACTTTTATTTTACATGTTTTGCAATATTTAAAAAAATTAAAAAGAAACCACCTCCCATACTCTGGCAAATACTATATTTTGGGACAATCCAGTTCAAGGTAGAAATGAACAAATTGATAACTAGATCCACATATTTGCTAGACTCTAGTTACCTCAGATTTCACAGGATTGCCACATTTTATTTCTCTCTCACGGCCCAGATTTTATTTAACACTTCTGCTCATGGTATCAGGGTCTGAGTGTGGCTGCTTTATAGAAAAGGAGGTTCTTGAAATGATTTTTTATCCATATCTGTATCAGACCTTAGGGAATACTAAAGGACTCTTTTCTCTGGGTCACACTTCAAATTAAATTGGTTTAGGGACTTCCCTGGTGGTGTAGTGGTTAGGAATCCGCCAGCCAATGCAGGGGACACAGGTTCAAGCCCTGGTCTGGGAAGATCCCACGTGCCACGGAGCAACTGAGCCGGTACGCCACAACGACTGAGCCTGTGCTCTAGAGCCCATGAGCCACAACTACTGAGCCCGCATGCCACAACTACTGAAGCACGCATGCCTAGAGCCTGTGCTCCACAAAAAGAGAAGCCACCATAATGAGAAGTCTGTGCACAGCAATGAAGACCCAACAAAGTCAAAAATAAATAAATAAAATTTTTAAAAATTGGCTTAAATTTTGTTGATATTATTTGGTTTCACTGAAACATATTTAATTCCCAGTCTAAGTGCTGGAAATCTGTAGAATTGAAAGAGTTTTAGCAGCAGAAAGTAAAGTTCACTGGGTCACTATTAACCACTAATGTTTGACATGTAAGCGAATGCAACGGAAAAAACTATTTTAGCAACAACTGCTCAAAAAACCAATCTAACTTTCCCTTTGGAGTGTCTGGGGAAATCCACATATTCCTGACTAGATCTGACCCCTTTTTCCCCACTAAGCCTGCCTTACAAGCCATACAAACCTTTGGTTTGGCTTTGCTACTGCTCAGAGCTATTGGATAAATAGCTTCTGGGGAAATAGCCTGAGTGATCCCATCTCTAAGATGAAGAGAAAACCAAGTTCTCTGTACATCTACCCAGAACTTGTGACAACGCCAGGTTTTTGTTCAAGGACAACCAGAGGATGCTGGTAGAGGAACCAGCTTGGAGGAAAATACACGTTCTAAACTCAGGTGGACCAGGACAGGTGGCCACCAGCTGAAACATCAAGAGAGAAGGCACGTCCAACTCCCAAACTTCCCAGAGCCACGTACGTCCTTGCCAAAGCTGGTCAGCTCTAGTTGCTCCTTACTCAGGCCTATTCAAACCCTGCGTGTCCAAGTCCAGAGCTGTGATTCCTGCTTTCCTTTCCTTGTTTCCAAGCTCGGCTGGGTCCTTCAACTGCTTGGCATATATTTATGGCTGTCTGGACACGTGTTTCTGTCAAGGAAAGGGAGGACTGCTTACCTATCTCCCCTGTCCTGGGGAACGTTGTTCCGACTTGAGTTAAAGTTTTCTCACTAAATACAGATGGAACTTGGAAATACGGAATGATAGCATCCGGCATCACTCTGGGAGGTTTATTTCTATCTTAACCTCAGATGTCAGCATCACAGAATATTTCATCGTTAGCCAGCTGTGACTCCATTCTCCACCCCTCTTAGGATGTATGTTTAACGGGTGGCAAGTGATTATTTTCTATTCACATCAAGTCCTTCCTGTTTCTCGCCTGGACTGGTGAGATTATAAAAGAATGAGATGAGGTGAGGGGCTTTGTACTGTACTCCTGTCTCTCTTCTTTTCCAAGGATTTCTTGTAAATCTTTCTTGGGTATCTTAAAGACAATGGTTTTATCTCCCTTATCTACTGATTGTTGATTATCTAAAATTGGCTCCATATTGGGGTAAACCTAGGGGTGTCACCCTTCTATATTTAACAAGGACTTAACAAGAATTTTAACAAGGATTTAACAAGGATTTAACAAGGACTGTTAAACAGCTGAAATCCACTTGACTGGAATGGAAATTTCCCCCGCACCTCTCCTGAGTTCTTGTGGCTGAACTAATAGTAAAACTGGCACAAAGATTAACAGGAGAAAAAGAAACAAATTTTAGTTCGTGTGCATGGAGGTCTCATAGAAATGGGACCTAAGAAGTGGCCAAAGCAGGCAGCTTTAGTGCTTTTAAGCAAAGAAACACATTTGTGAGGAAATGACATGACAGAAGAAAGCAACCTAGGTTTTGGAAGCTCAATTCGTGAAGAATCTAAACAGATTTTAGGCTGGGGGTAGCCAATTAAAGAATTCACAGGGTTTTTTGATACAGGCTTTTTGCCCCAAATCCCTTACCTCTGGCAATAAGGGCAGCCTTCTACCTCCAGATGCAGGGGTACACCTTTCACAGGGGAGGTTTATTTCCTGCTTTCAGGGAGATGGACAGGAGGCTCAGAGCATCCCTCTTGTGTTGACTGTTTCTTAAGTAACCTTAATTCAAAATAATCAATATATCATTGATGCAAAATTTGGGGCCGCCTGCCCTGAGCCCCAGTAGTAGACTACACACAAAATGAAATTCATAAGAGGTTCCTAGAGTCTTATTAAATTCTCTATTACCTCCACAGACTTGAGCAAAAATATTTACTGTCTTCTGAAATAATGATTTTTTTTCTCATAAAAAGAATACAGGCCCTTCCAGGTAGAAAACTGGAGAAATGCTTAAACGTACTAAGTGCAAAGAAGTAAAGAAAAGTAAGTAATATTTTCTTACAATAATAGGTGCTATGATTAAGTGCCTTTCTATGTGTCAAGTACTGTGTTAAGTGCTTTACAATCACAATCTTCTTTATATTTACAATAATCTTGAGAATCAGTATTATTATCCTAGGTTTACAGATGAGGAAACTGAGCCTTAGAGGTTAAGTGACTTGCCTAAGGTCACACAGCCTGTGTGCTGCAGAAAGAAGATTTTAAATCCATGTTGGTTTTGCTCCAAAACCCAGATTCTTAACCAGGAAGCTAGTTTTTAAATTTATAATTTTATGTTGTGAGAATTTCTCCATGCAGGGGAGCAAAATTTGCCACCCCAAAATGATCTTTGGCATGAGGATTGAATTAGGCTGATTAGTTTTAAGAAATAGAAGACTCGGGAAGTTTTTCTTCTTACCTCCCTCTGGATGGCCTAAAAGAATTTAGCTACAGGACCTGTTTCTGGAATAGAACCATCACCAGAAATACCTGCAAAGAACGTGGGCTGGTTGTGGTAGGGGAACTCGGCAGGGCGCAGAGATAAGAATCCTCTCTGTCTGCTGTCGCTGTCTGGCCCAGCAGACATTTGTTTACCAAACATTTGCTTTTCTGTCTCCATGTGAATTGCCTTCCTCCCCTTTGTGGTCCAAACCAGCCCCCCCAGCATCCTTTTCTGTCTTTAGCTAAAGATGGTATTTAAGTGAGGGTTTGGGCCATTTTGACGAGTGACTCAGTTTTCCTGGGTCTCTCCCATGTATACATGTTATTAAACTTTTGTGTGATTTTCTCCTGTTTGTCTGTCTCATGTCAACTTAATTTGCAGAAGAACCTAGAGGAAAATGTCTTCTTCCCCGATGCTGTAATCAAAACAGTCTGGCACAAAGACAGACATATATCAGTGCAACAGGTTAGAAAATCCAGAGATAAATCCACACACCTATGGTCAATTAATCTATGACAAAGGAGGCAAGAATATACAACGGAGAAAAGACAGTCTCTTCAGTAAGTGGTGCTGGGAAAACTGGACAGTTACATGTAAAAGAATGAAATTAGAACATTATCTAACACCATACCCAAAAATAAACTAAAAATGGATTAAAGGCCTAAATATAAGACCGGATACTATAAAACTCTTGGAGGAAAACACAGGCAGACACTCTGTGACATAAATCACAGCAATATCTTTTTGGGTCCACCTCCTAGAGTGATGAAAATAAAAACAAAAATAAACAAATAAACAAAAAGGACCTAATTAAACTTAAAAACTTTTGCACAGCAAAGGAAACCATAAACAAAACAAAAAGACAACCCACGGAATGGGAGAAAATATTTGCAAACAAAGCGACCGACAAGGGATTAATCTCCAACATATACAAACAGCTCCTGCAGCTCAAGAAAAAACAACAAACAACCCAATCAAAAAACGGGCAGAAGACCTAAATAGACATTTCTCCAAAGAAGATATATAGATGGCCAAGAGGCACATGAAAAGATGCTCAACATCACTAATTATTAGAGAAATGCAGGTCAAAACTACAATGAGGTATCACCTCACACCAGTCAGGATGGTCAGCATTAAAAAGTCTACAAATAACAGGTGTGGAGAAAAAGGAACCCTCTAAGACTGCTGGTGGGAATGTAAAGTGGTGCAGCCACTATGGAAAATAGTATGGAGGTTCCTTAAAAAACTAAAAACAGAGTTACCATATGATCCAGCAATCCCACTCCTGGGCATATATCTGGAGAAAACCTAATTTGAAAAGATACATGCACCCCAATGTTCACTGCAGCACTATTCACAATAACCAAGACGTGGAAGCAACCTAAATGTCCAGCGACAGATCAATGGATAAAGAAGATGTGGTACACACACACACACACACACACACACACACACACACACACAATGGGATACTACTCAGCCATAAAAAAGAATGAAATAATGCCATTTGCAGCAACATGGATGGACCTAGAGATTATCATACTAAGTGAAGTAAGTCAGACAGAGAAAGACAAGTATCACATGATACCCCTTATATGTGGAATTTTAAAAAAGGATACAAGTGAATTTATCTACAAAACAGAAACAGACTCAGAGTTCAAGAACAAACTTATGGTTACCAAAGGGGAAGGCGGGGGTGGGGAAGGGATAAGTTAGGAGTCTGGGATTGACATGTACACACTACAATATATAAAATAGATAATCAACAAGGACCTACTGTAGAGCACAGGGAACTCTACTATTATTAGGATATTACTGAGGATATTCTGTAATACCCTAAATGGGAAAAGAATCTGAAAAAGAATAGATATATGTATATGTACACCTGAATCACTTTGCTGTACGCCTGAAACTAACACAACATTGTAAATCAGCTATATGCCAATATAAAGTAAAAAATTTTTTTAAATTAAAAGCAAATAAAGTGAGAGGTCACATTCTGTTTTGTCTCAGTCATCTTTGACTGTTAGGGGGTTTCGGTTGAGCTGATCCAAGCTTTGGGTAAAGCTGGGCTCTGCCCTCTGTGAGGGACGTGGTCCCACCTCCTGGCTCTCCTTCTGTCCAGGCTCTGCAGGACTCTTCCCCTCTCCGCGGAACTGACCCCCTGGCTGCTCTCACAGCTGCCCTTCTTGGGTGGTTCTCGCCCATGCTTTTCCCATGGCCCTACTTCTGATTTAAGCTGACATCAGCCTTTGCAAGTTTACACCCCTTGGTGTATTGAGATTCTTTCCTTCAGCAACAGATTTTTACTGCTTGTTATGTGCCCTGTACTGTTCTAGGATCTGGGAAAAGAGCAGCAGACAGGGCAGCAAAACCCCCTGCTTCATGGGCCTTAGGTTCTCATGGACACAGAGGGGAAGCCACAGGGAAACGAACACGCAGCACTTTAGACAGAGATGGAGCCATGAGAAAAGAAAGCCGCGAAGGGTGGCGGGAGAGCTTTACAGTGTTAAATGCAGCGACTGGGGAGTCTTCCCTGAGAAGATGATATTTGGGTGAGGACTTGAAGCCTCCCTTACCTTTGGAGGGAGCACACCGCGTGCTCCAGGGGAAGGACTTTCCAGGCTGAGGGACCAGCCAGCACAAAGGCCCTGGGCAAGATGTGCTGGCACGTTCAGGAACAGGAAGCGAGGCGGCACTGGGTCAGGGAAGTCGTGTTTTGGGAGGATTTGTGTGTCTGTGGGGAGCAGAAGAAAGGGCACCTGAAGGACACCCGCCTTGGACAGCTGGTGTGACTGAAAAACAAACCTCTCTTGGGCTGAGCCTTGAGAACTCGGGGTGGATTTGTTTAAACAGTGATTAGCCTGCCCCAACTAATCGAGGAGGACCCCACCGGCAAGATGATTACTAGAAGCCTCTTGAGAGATAATCATCTCTTTTTTTTTGAGGAAACTCAAAAAGATGTAAAGGACGGAGTAACATAAAGTCATTTAAAAATAAGTAGGAGGGACTAGAGGAAAAAACCAAGGAGGGGAGTAAAATGGTGCAGATGCGGGATCCAGAGGACTGGGTAACTGGAGTGGAATAGAGCAGTGGCGTAGGAATGGAGAAGGGATAGACGGAGTGAATTCACGGCTGTTTACAAAAAAAGAAAGGACAAACGGGAGCAGCTGATGGTGTAAGTGAGTCAAAGATATCAGCAGTGTCTAGGCTGGAGTTCGCAACAAAGGTGGTGCTGGCAGTGGTAGCGGGGTACACGCGGTAAAAGGGCATACAGTCCTCTTTTTGGTTAAACTCCATGGACGTTATTTAAAAACCTCTGGCAATACTGGACATGCTGACTCTATCTTCATTCTCTCTTGAATCCACTCTTTTCCGTTTTCTTTTTTTTTTTTTTTTTGGCCGTGCCACACGGCATATGGGATCTCAGTTCCCCCACCAGGGATCGAACCCTTGACCCCTGCAGTGGAAGCGCAGAGTCTTAACGACTGGACCGCCAGGGAAGTCCCTGTTTAACCCTCCAATTCTCGGCGTCCTTCGAAGATTCTTCTTTCCCTGACTCCCATTTAACTGTGGATGTTTTCCCAGGTGTAGACTTTAGTCCTTTTTTTTTTATTACTCCACACTAAAGGTTGGCAATTTTTTCTGTAAACGGCCAGATGGTAAATATTTTAGGCTTTGTGGACATACGGTCTCTACCGTAACAATTCAACCTTGCTGCTGTCATGTGAAAGCAGCCGCGGACGCTATGTAAACAATGGGCGTGGCTGGTCCCTCTAGAAACCTGCATTCCCAGTTTGGAGCTCACGTATCCCTTCCACCCCGAACAGTACCACACGTACACCCTTTAGGCTGAGCTCGGAGCCCTGTGAACCCCTCTCCCCAAGCAGCCACGTGGAGACAGGTAGGCCGTCTGTCATCTCCTCTGCTTAACTCAGCCACGTCCCCTTTGAACTCACCGCTACTCTTCATCCTCGCTCCCCTTCTGCTATCCCCCAATCTGCTGCCAGAGGCATCTTTCTACCACGATACGGTTAAGTTCCTTCCGTGGTTCAGAATTTTACTGAAGCCTCAGAATGAAACCCAAACTCCTCAGCGCGGCCCGCAAGGCCCTTCACCGTCCAGCCCCTGATACTTCTGGAGCCTCGCTTCGTGTTGCCATCTGGCTGCCCAGGCAGTGAAATGGGGCAGATCTCAGATCTCTCAGCCACCCTGGTGCTCTCACCGCCGGGCCTTTGCACACGCTGCATCCGGTGCCGGGAACACCTCCTCCAGGTGCCAATGCCCCTCCCTGATTAGCACCCACTAACCCGCACCCGGAGGGCCAGGATCGAGGAGGTGACCTCTGGCGGACAGAGTTGTCCAGGGTATAAAATCCTCTGCCTGCTCCTGTCGAGAATTTCAAAATTCTCAGCGTGTGGTGAATGTACATTCTGTTTCCTATGGACTACAACTGACTTTCCAAGAAAATGCTGTAGTCATTATAAGTCTAATTTATTTCATTGCCCCAATAACAACACGCTTTTTCACGACTGCATCTGAATGTGGGGAAAGAGGTGAGAAGGGCTGGCACCTGGCCAGGAGACTTGGTTACAACATAGAAATACAGCATCTAGTAAAACATGATAAACTGACAGACTTGAAAAGAGAAATAAACTTCGCTATGTGTCTTCTCCTCAACTAATATGACATCATAGAATTTTTAAAGAATGGGAAATGCTGGAAACACGGAAGCACTGCAACTATAATTAAATTATATGTTGTATAGTATTGGATCGAGATGTAGAAAACATGCCTCTATGTCAAATGACAAATGGCCCGCTCCGTGGCTGTCAGATGTGAAGTGCATCTTATAAATCAGGAATAAAGAGGCGATGCCTCAAGGCAGTTGGTAGACCTATAAAGTGGGGATCTCCGGGCTGAGCTTCTCATCTCTTCTCTACATACACACTTCCCCCAAAGCTTGTGGGTTTAAAACCCCTTAATATTCCAATGACTCCCAAACTAATACCTGTTGACATAACTTTTTCACTGGGCTTTAGACAAGGATACCCAGCTGTCTACTTAACATGTCCACTTGGATAAGGAACATGCCTTTCAAACTCTGTGCTCCCCACAGAATCTCCGATTTCCCCCACCCCATCCCATTTCAGCAGATGGCACTGCCGTTCAGCCAATTACTCCAGCCCCAAACCAGGGAGGGACCCTTGGTTTCTTTCCTTCCCTCACTCCCCGCAATCAATCCATCGTCAAGTTCTATGAGTTCTACTTTCAAAATATATCTCACATCTGTACGACCATTAACAACTGCTTAGATGTTTGCACCCAACTATGAGCTGTTGCCATGTTTTCACTCTTGCCCCTGCAACGCAGCTTCTACAGAGCTCTACAGAGTGGAGAGATCTTTTAAAAGTGTAAGTCAGACCATGGCCCTCCCTCTGCTACTTAAAGCTCTCCTGACCATGGTGGCCTGGGGGAGTCACAGCAGCCCTGCCTGCCTCTGCGACTGTATCTCCTGCCTCTGCCCCCTCTGGCTCTCCTGCCTCGTGGGTCACACCAGGCAATGTCCAGTCTGGGGTTTCTATACTAGCCGTTTCCCTCCCTCACATCTTCAAGTGTTTGCATATTATGATTTAGGTCTGATTCTTATTACTTAGGTCTTGGCTCAAATGGTGCCTGCTCAGAAAGGCCTTTCCTGACCAACCTAAGTAATTCCAATCATATCTTTCTTTGTTTTCTTCAAGATATTTACCACGAATTGAAATCATGTGTTCATTTATTTGTTTTTTTTTTTAAGATTTTGTTGTTGTTGATGTGGACCGTTTTTTAAAGTCTTTATTGAATTTGTTACAATATTGCTTCTGTTTTATGTTTTGGTTTTTTGGCTGCGAGGCATGTGGGATCTTAGCTCCCCAACCAGGGATTGAACCCGCACCCCCTGCACTGGAAGGCGAAGTCTTAACCGCTGGACCACCAGGGAAGTCCCCCATTTATTTGTTTTATGCCTAACAATCCCCACTGAATTGTGAGCTCCAGAGGGTGAGTTCTCTGTCATTCACCATTTATACCCAGAGCCTGGAGTAGTGCCTGACTCATGGTGGGAGCTCATCAAAACTATTTGTTCAATAAATGAATGAATGAATGAATGAATGATCTGCCCACTCTGAGCATGACCTTTGTACTAGGGCCTGGCTCTTTAGGCTGATGGAAGGAAAGAGACATTTTGCCATCTGTACCTCCATGGGAGGGGCAGGTGGGTAGTGTGGAAAAGGCAGACCTGTGTTTTGAGACGTGTCTCTGTACGACGGGTGACCTTGCACAAGCCTCCCAGCCTTTCTGCCCTCAGTTTTCTAACCTATGCAATGGTAATAAATATACAGGCTGTTAGAGTATTTCAGTAACATTTATAGAACTCACGCCCAGCTGATATTTGTAGAACTTCTATGTGTAATTTATGAGTAAACAGCATATAATGATAGCAAAGAATATATACAAGTATAGCTATAAATACATATATATTATTGCTCAGAAGAATGGTTAGTTCCTTTTGGGTTACCTTTCTAGCACGAAGCAGAGTCCTTAACAGCCTTATTTAATTGATGTTAACTGGTAATAATAGGGTAAATTTACAGAACTCACATTAAAAAAAAAATGACCTCCTCTTAGAGTGTTGACCCTGGGAGTTTTAAGAAGAACAAACAAGCTTGCTATTCAAGAAGCCCCTGCCAACTGTGACTAACAAACAGATCAAGGAGAAAGGGGTTGAGGGACCCCTTTAAAGTACTCAAATCCCTCAAATGCCGGTCAATCAACGGAACCCTCCAAATGAAGGCCGTTTCCACTTGGAGGCCTGTTGTACGTTTATCATCTCTTTCTCTCCCTCTTCTCTCAGAAGCGCTAATGAAATGTATTTCTCCCCCTTTTCTTTCAGGAAAGCCTATTAGAAGCTTTTAAGATCGGTTTATCCTGCTCCAGATTTTGAGGTTATTTTTCAGCCTTTGGTTGGTAGGGTGGATCACAAAATTAGAATTTAGAGTCGGAAGGGATTTGATACCATGTAGTTCAAACTACTTTGTGCATCTTTCTCATAGATTAAAAAAAAATTGTGCTGTCAATTATTATTATTATTTTGGGTTTTTTTGCGGTACGCGGGCCTCTTGTGGCCTCTCCCGTTGCGGAGCACAGGCTCCGGACGCGCAGGCTCAGCGGCCATGGCTCACGGGCCCAACCGCTCCGCGGCATGTGGGATCTTCCCGGACCGGGGCACGAACCCGCGTCCCCTGCATCGGCAGGCGGACTCTCAACCACTGAGCCACCAGGGAAGCCCTGTGCTGTCAATTTTTAATACTGTTTTCAAGTCTTTGAAAGAAAGAATTTTGCTTTTCATAATTATAGGCCAGAACCACCAGCATTCCAGGCTGTGAACTCTTTCAGGGTGGTATGGTTTCATTTGTTTTATAAGCCCAGTGTCTGGCATGGCTCCCACAAGAAATGCTTGAAGAATGAATCATTCCTAATATGTCACTAGACAAGATTGCCAACATTTAATTGCTTACGTTCGAAAAGATACATGCACACCAATGTTCATGGCAGCACTATTTACAATAGCCAAGACATGGAAACAACCTCTCATCTGTCTGACATGGACAGACAACAATCTGTCCACCAACAGAGGAACGGGTAAAGAAGATGTGGTACATATATACAATGGAACACTACTCAGCCACAGAAAAGAATGAAATAATGCCATTTGCAGCAACATGGGGGGACCTAGAGATTATCGTACTAAGTGAAGCAAGTCAGACAGAGAAACACAAATATCGTATGATATCACTTATATGTGGAATCTAAGACAATGATACAAATGAACTTATTTATAAAACAGAAACGGACTCACAGACTTAGAAAACAAACTTATGGTTACCAAAGCGGGGGGAGATGAGGGATAAGTTAGGAGGTTGGGATTAACACATACACACTACTACATATAAAACAGATAATCAACAAGGACCTAGTGTACAGCACAGGGAGCTCTACTCAACACTCTGTAATAACTTATATGGGAAAAGAATCTGAAAAAGGATCCCTGTATATGTATAACTAAATCACTTTGCTGTACACCTGAAACTAACACAACATTGTAAATCAACTATACTCCAATATAAAGAAATTAAGAAAACATTTAATTGCTTACAACAAAATAAAGGGATAAAGGCATGGATAACCTAAAATAACAGGTAATTCAAGAATGATTTTATCAGATTTAGGAAATGAGTGAGAGGCCCCCCAAATAAGTCTAAACTTTTTCACAGAATTTCCTGTTTTCCACACTACGTTACTAACTTAATATTTCCGTCGGTGATTGATGCTTAATTGTGCGGTAGGAACATAAAAGCCTTGAATTCCTCAGATAATTCACAGAGCAGAAAATCGATTTTAGGACCAAAACGAGAAATCAGAGTGTCAATAATGATTACCATCTCACTGACTTCACCTTCCACAGAACTCAGCTGGGATGGCACTGTCACATGTCCACATTCTACACGTGCGGACCTCTGTTACATGGCTCCACATTTTGTACCATATGCGTCTATAAAGCCACCGGATCATTCGTGATGAAACCTACAGCACAGAGAAGTTCGGTAACCAGCACAAGGCCAAACAGCTAGTTAGGTGGCAAAGCCAGAACTCTCAGCAAGGTCAGGCCCTCTTCACTCTGCCTCACTGGTTCTGCCCGACAAGTCACAGAGCTGAAGGGATTTGAAGGTGGCTTAATTGTATGACCTTGTGCCACTGATGAGGACCCTGGGGCCAGAGAGACAGGGACACGGCCCTCAGGCACACACAGCTAGTGTGTGGCAGCCTCCTCACCATGGACTTTCATGCCTCCTGGAATTGAATGGGGTCAGAGCTAAGGAAGTGGAAGTGCAGGTCCCAGAAATGACGTGGGAAAACACCCCCTACTTTGTTTCCTGACATACGAGCAGCAAAGTAGTCACAGCATATGTGCATTTTAGAAATCTCTCTCTAGCACAGCTGGAGGATGGATTTGAGAGGATCCAATCGCGAGGAATGACAAGGGCAGTTCTTCAGACAGCAGTGGTAATGGGGATGCTGTGGAGAAAGGTTAACATGTTGCTTTAGCAAGTGCAGGGGACAGGTGGCGGCTGGCAGACCTGGGATTAGGCTCCTGCATCCTCCCGTCTGTGCACAGTGGCATCACAGCTGTGGCTTATTGAATGTTGCGTCCTCCCAGGTGCACGGGGCACTGTGACAATCCGGCTCACGGCTACAGCTTTAGTGCTCGGCACACTGCCGGGCACATAAGAAGCCCTCACATACTGTTCAGTGGATTAAATGAATATTTCACTCTTCCGACATGGCTGGGGAGAGAGGAAGTCTGTGAACGGAGAGTTAAATCTTTAGTGTTAAAGCTTTATCTTTATAGGATGATAGTTAAAAATACAGTATTCGGGGGCTTCCCTGGTGGTGCAGTGGTTAAGAGTCCGCCTGCCGATGCAGGGCACACGGGTTCGGGCCCCGGTCCAGGAAGATCTCACATGCCGCGGAGCGGCTGGGCCCCTGAGCCATGGCCACTGGGCCTGCGCGTCCGGAGCCTGTGCTCCGCAACGGAAGAGGCCACAGCAGTGAGAGGCCCGCGTACTGCAAAAAAAAAAAAAAAAAAAAATACAGTATTCAAATTCAGCGTCTTATAAACAACACACTGACCGTTCATTTTCTTTTCCTAGATGATTGTCACATATCCAGGTGTTCCGGTGCTCCATTTTCTTGAGTTGTCAGATCCTTGAGAGCAGCAAAATGCTGCATTTGTCAGATAAACCAAGATAAAGCTACTCCAGTAAGCCTGCTGCCAACCTCGCACTTAAGAATGGGAGGTCTTATGATTCCAACAGCCTTGGAAGGAAGAGACGTAAAGAAATGTTTTTGAAGCCTGCAGACTTAAGGCTCATTTTAAGAATAATTCTAAGGAGCAGAGATGTCAAACATTTAGGTTTGATAGACAGTCTTCAGCAATTCTGGGCGATTCAAAAGAGGTACAGAGGAAAAACTGGTTCTTGTTCTCAGATGCAATATTAATAGATTCTTATCTGAAATATATTTTTTGCTATTATATAATCTGTGGCCTGAAAACAGACTAAATGATGCTGGCAAGAGTAATTTACAAGATGAAAACAAGGGAAAGGACAAGAAATATTGATCAAAGAGACAATGTTACAAATAAAAGGCTTTTCCTGAATTCAGAAAAAAAGATGGCATTTGAACTGAACAACCAACCAATAACTTGGACAGTTGGCAAACCTCTTAATTTCCACTGCATTAGATACTTAAATTGATCTTGGGAAAATGGTTTTTGCTCAGGCATTTATGGTAATTTAATTGTTCCTTATTATATGCTTAACAGTATTTTAGAAATTGTAGCTATTACAGAAAATTCATTTATCTCTTCAACTTGGGCCAAGAACAGGTTTATTTTATTTTTTGAAACATTAAAGAGAAAGAGCAGTAAGAGTAACATAAATGTGTTGTAAGTAACAGCAGGTGTCACCAAAACGTCTATAAATAAAGGCTGGAGAGGGTGTAGGAAGAAATCCTAGTGCACTGCTGGTGGGAATGGAAATTGGTGCAGTCACTGTGGAGAACAGCATGGAGGTCTCTCAAAAAAACCCCACAAAAACCTGAGCTACCATAGAATCCTACAATTCCACTCCTGGGTATATATCCAAAAAAGACAAAAACACTAACTCAAAAAGACACGTGCACCCCAATGATCACAGCAGCATTATTTACAAGAGCCAAGACGTGGCAGCAATGAAATATTACTCAGCCATAAATAAAAAAGAATGAAATAATGCCATTTGCAGCAACATGGATGGGCCTGGAGGGTATTATGTTAAGTGAAGTAAGTCAGACAAAGATAAATACTGTATGATATCACTTATGTGTGGAATCTAAAAATACAACAAACTGGTGAATATAACAAAAAAGAAGCAGACTCACAGATACAGAGAACGAACTAGCGGTTACCAGTGGGGAGAAAGAAAGGGGGAGGGGCAATGTAGGGGTGGGATTTAAGACTATAAACTATTGGGTGTAAGATGGGCTCAAGGATGTATTATACAACACGGGGAATATAGCCAATATTTTGTAATAACTGTAAATATAAAGTTACCTTTAAACATGGTATAAAAATAAAAAATTAAAAGTCAGCACTTCCGAAAAAAAAAAAAAATTAACAGCAGAGCTAAAGGTGAACCAGAAGAACGGAAGCAAGTGTAGGGTTAGGAAATCTACTGCACGTCCCTGACATCATGCAGGACTGACTGCACCTACCCCATCTCGGACTGAAGGTTCCAGTCTGATGTTTAAAGACCCTGAAGGGAGAAATGTGCCCTGTTTCTACAGTGTTTTCAATGATTACATGAGCCAGTGAGGGGTTATCTGAGTAAAGCAGAGGGTAACCTCAGGTTTCTCTCATTCCCTCCCTGCCTTAGTCTGTTCGGGCTGCTGTAACAGACCACCACAGACGGGGTGGCTTAGAAACAACAGGAATCTACTGCTCACAGTCTGGAGGCTGGAAGTACAAGGCCGAGGTACCAGCAGATTTGTACCAGCCTTCTGTGTGACTGCTGATCCCATCCATGAGCGCGCCACTCACGACCCCCCCAAAGGCTCCACTGACAAATGCCACCACATTAGGGATTAGGCTTCCACACATTTTTTTTTTTTTTTTTTTTGGCGGTACGCGTACCTCTCACTGTTGTGGCCTCTCCCATTGCGGAGCACAGGCTCCGGACGCGCAGGCTCAGCGGCCATGGCTCACCAGCCCAGCCACTCCGCGGCATGTGGGATCCTCCTGGACTGGGGCACGAACCCATGTCCCCTGCATGGGCAGGCGGACTCTCAACCACTGCGCCACCAGGGAAGCCCCCACATATGGATTTTGAGGAGACAAACATTCAGACGATGGCACTCCCATGATGAAGAAGGGCATGCATAAGTCTGTGTGTGTGTGTGAGTGTGTGTGTGTGACTGAGAGTACATGTGTGTTTTTAACTCAGACCAATGCTCCTGTCCAATAATGAGAGTAATTGAGGGATGACTGAATTATGATTAAAGCTCTACACTGCAGAGTTACCATTAACAAAGCCTGAAATCATAACCAGGACTTGGAATTCTCTAGAGTGAATACATTAAAACTGCCCTCAGGTGTGAGGATGCATGGATGCCTTTTATAGGAATGATCACTGGCAATTGCTATGGGCTTGATGCCATTCTGTGCAATTAATGTGTATCCCACTTAATTCTTACAAGAGCCCTAATGCAGTTGATATCACCTGCCTGCTACAGATTAAAAAAAAAAACTTCAGCAAAGATCAGTTATTAATAACCTTCTGAGACATACTGTGAGTAAAGCCAGGTATGAACCTGGATAAACTGGCTTCAGAGTTCTTAGATTCTGAACCACTGTACTGTCTACCCCCCAGAACGTTTCTATGAATTAAACCAAGGGCACTCTAGAGACAACAGTGGGTAGAGCACAAGAAAGGCATCATGGTTATTTGGTCACTCTCCTAGGATCCAGATGTAAGTCTTTAACCAGCTAGAGGGGCGGCTCGCTGACTTTGAGCGTTTTCATAGAACTGACGGCAGGTGAGAAACATGCTGGCCCCGGGGAAGCTTCCAGGGTTTACTAAGCAGAGGGGAGAGCCGCCTCTGTTTCTTTACTGGTGATGGGCTTTGCCACGTATTGTGATTCTAGGACCACCGTGGAGGAACGAAACATCATCAAACCGGCTATTTATATCTTTGTTCTTAGTTGAGAAAGTGCATTTTATAATGTGCAAGATTTGGTTGACTTTGCTAACCCAGCTGTGAAGTTTAAAATATGATCATTATATCATTTTTTTATGTCGTAGATCACATGTGGAAAGCAATTTTCCAGTTTTCAGTTCTGAAAAACATTATATTTCATCCATCATTTAGATACTTTGGTGCTTTTTCCCCCTTCTGTGTTCTTAAAGTCCGCTTTTTGAGACTGCTCCTGAATGGAGGTAATTCACGCTTATAAACATCATTTGAATTGAGAGCATCACAGATGTGAAGTCATGTCTTGGGGACCAGGTAATCACGCGTGTTCAGGTGAGCCCCTGACAGGGAGTGCAGGCTTCCTGCAGCAGCGCTGCTCCCAAGGCTATTTGATTGCACAGAGCTGCTTTATTTCTGGCCCAGGATAACTGATCATGAAAATATCCAAATGTAAGATAATAGATCGTAATGAAAAGATTTAAATAGTAAAGTTTGAGTCTCTGGATCCTAGCTGTGATGAGGTCTCTGCCTCGTGTTTCGTAGTAGTTCTTATAAGGAAACATCTTATTTTTAAAGTGGATCCAGAATATGGGTATATCCTGTTTAAAATACAGATGCTCTTATACCCGGACAGAACTATAATTCAAAAAGATACATGCACCCCCGTGTTCACAGCAGCACTATTTACAATAGCCAAGACTTAGAAACAACCTAAATGTGCATCAACAGAGGAATGGATAAAGATGTGGTCCATATGTACAATGGAACACTACTCAGCCATAAAAAAGAATGAAATATTGCCATTTGCAGCAACATGGATGGACCTAGAGATGATCCTACTAAGTGAAGTAAGCCAGACAGAGAAAGATGAATACCATATGATATCATGTATAGTGTGGAATCTAAAATATGGCACAAATGGACTTACTTACAAAACAGAAATGGACTCAAAGACACAGAGAACAGACTTGTGGTTGCCAAGGAGGGGGAAGGGAAGGAGAGGGAAGGACTGGGTATTCGGGGTTAGTAGATGCAAAACTATTATATACAGGATGGATAAACGACAAGGTCCTGCTGCAGAGCACAGGAGACTATATTCAATATCCTGGGATAAACTATAGTAGAAAAGAATCTAAAAGAGAATGTATCTATGTGTATAACTGAGTCACTTTGCTGTACAGCAGAAATTAGCACAACACTGTAAAATCATCTATACTTCAATAAAAAAATAAAATAAAATACAGATGCCCTATTTGTAAGCCATTTTCTTGTTCTGACATTGAAAGGCACTTGCAAAAATTACCATCTTCTTATCTTTTACGGTCAGTGAAAGGGGTTTTCAATTCGTTAATAAAATATTCTGGTGAATATTTACTCCATGCTTTAAGTGTGGTTTAATATTTTTAACGAACAATCACTGATAGTTCCACAGTCTATATTCTGTTGAAGGAACACTTATTTCTGTTTTCTGATGTTCCCTTCGACGTGGAGAAAGATCCACTCAGTATAGGACCGGCTTCTCCCCAGCCTCTCATTCACTCTCCCCGGGAGAGAAGGATTTAATCTGTTTAGTGTGCTTAGGCAGAGACGCTGGGCACCTGTAATCCCTCCCTCCACTTGCCTGCTTCGGGGACAGCCAACGGTCCCCTCAGCTTCTCCAGCCGTCAGGACAAGCCTCGGGTGCAGGGCCGCCTGATTCCTTCTAGTGTTTGGTCCTAGGACATCCATTTCCTGCAGATGTAATCTGTCCACCAGTCGAGGCTTGATCAGTAAGACATGAGAGATTGTGTCTTACTGACTCTTTTGTCTTGTTTCCCAATTGGATCAGGACTCATTGTGGAGGGGAGTCCCGAGCATCTCTGTGCCAGTGGCCCGAGCCTCATGACATGAGCCAGGGCAAGCCACCACGTGGGGTGTGGTGTCTGGCGTGGCAGTGCCATCAGTGCTGGGGATTCTGTGCTAAGTGCAGACGCTCTCTCTGGGGAGCTGGGCAGCTCTGGGCTGCTCTGTCCACAGGCAGGGAGCTGCTTCTAAACTGGGATCCTGTTTCTCTAGAGGCAGAGGTGGCTCCCTAGGGCTGAATCTGAGGTGTTGGCCTTCAGCAAATCCGAGGGGTCTCAGAGGGCAGAGCAAGGAGGGTGCAGTGTTTATGCTAAGTGCGCAAGGCTGAGGCCGGTGCTGATTTCAGGGAGGGGTTCTCCCCTATGGCCTTCAGCGATTAGGGAGCAAACAATATTTGCCTTTTGAAAAGAGACGCACCTGGTTTTTGCAGGGGCTCAGGAGCACTGGTGAGATCCCACCTGTACCCACGTGCCAGGCTAGGTAGGCAGCGTGGGGCGGTTGCCTCAGTGTCTATTCTGTCCTTGGGTTGTTCCAGCCCAGGGCGGGTACGGCCCATCCTGAACTCGTGTGGCTTGTCCATAGCCAGAGGAGCCCAACACCAAGGGCATATACAGTTTGATTCCGCTCATCTGATGCTCCAGAACCAGGCATAACTAATTTATGATGATAGATATCAGAATATTTGGTCTCTTTAGGGGGTCACCGACTGAATTGGAGCTCAGAGGGGGGCCTCTGGGTGCAGGAAAGTTTGACACCTTGATCTCGGTATTGGTTACTCAGCCATATACATGATAAAAATTCACTGATGTGCCTACTTAAAAGCTGTGCACTTTATTATATTTCTATTTTAAAAGAAAGCACCTATCTGAACATGCATCACACAGAGGACTTAACAGTGCAAACAACTTAGCTGCACGTTCCTTGCATCTGCCCCGTCGGTCCCTTAATTCTCACAGGCTACACAGCCTGTTGTGGGAAAGACCCTGTCAGAACTATAATACCTTACTGTTTCCAAGTTTATTTTTATTTAAAAAAATTTTTTAATGATTTTGTAAAATTGTAGTTAACTTACAATGCTGTGTTAGTTTCAGGTGTATAGCAAAGTGAATATACATATATATATATACATATATGTATATATATGTATTCATTTTCAGAGTCAATTATAGGCTATTACAAGATATTGAATATAGTTCCCTGTGCTATACAGTAGGTCCTTGTTGTTTATCTATTGTATGTATTGTAGTCTGTATATGTTAATCCCAAACTCCTAATTTATCTCTCCACTGAGATTTTTAAAAAATTTTTATTTATTTTTTAACATCTTTATTGGAGTATAATTGCTTTATAATGGTGTGTTAGTTTCTGCTTTATAACAAAGTGAATCAGCTATACATATACATATATCCCCATATCCCCTCCTTCTTGCGTCTCTCTCCCACCCTCCCTAACCAACCCCTCTAGGTGGTCACAAAGCACCGAGCTAATCTCCCTGTGCTATGCGGCTGCTTCCCACTAGCTATCTATTTTACATTTGGTAGTGCATATAATGTCAATGCTACACTCTCACTTCATCCCAGCTTCCCCTTGCCCCCTCCCCGTGTCCTCAAGTCCATTCTCTACGTCTGCATCTTTATTCCTGTCTTGCCCCTAGGTTCTTCAGAACCATTTTTTTTTTTTGATTCCACATATATGTGTTAGCATACGGTAGCTGTTGTTCTCTTTCTGACTTACTTCACTCTGTATGACAGACTCTAGGTCCATCCACCTCACTACAAATAACTCAATTTCATTTCTTTCCATGGCTGAGTAATATTCCATTGTATATATGTGCCACATCTTCTTTATCCATTCATCCAATTATGGACACTTACGTTGCTTCCATGTCCTGGCTATTGTAAATAGTGCTGCCGTGAACATTGTGGCACATGACTCTTTTTGAATTATGGTTTTCTCAGGGTATATGCCCGGTAGTGGGATTGCTAGGTCATATGGTAGTTCTATCTTTAGTTTTTTAAGGAACCTCCATACCGTTCTCCATAGTGGCTGTATCAATTCACATTCCCACCAGCAGTGCAAGCGTGTTCCCTTTTCTCCACACTCTCTCCAGTATTTATTGTTTGTAGATTTTTTGATGATGGCCATTCTGACTGGTGTGAGATGATATCTCATTGTACTTTTGATTTGCATTTCTCTAATGATTAATGATGTTGGGCATTCTTTCACGTGTTTGTTGGCCATCTGTATATCTTCTTTGGAGAAATGTCTATTTAGGTCTTCTTCCCATTTTTGGATTGGGTTGTTTGTTTTTTTGATATTGAGCTGCATGAGCTGCTTGTAAAATTTGGAGATTAATCCTTTGTCAGTTGCTTCATTTGCAAATATTTTCTCCCATTCTGAGGGTTGTCTTTTCATCTTGTTTATGGTTTCCTTTGCTGTGCAAAAGCTTTTAAATTTCATTAGGTCACATTTGTTTATTTTTGTTTTTATTACCATTTCTCTAGGAGGTGGGTCAAAAAGGACCTTGCTGTGATGTATGTCATAGAGTGTTCTGCCTATGTTTTCCTCTAAGAGTTTTATAGTGTCTGACCTTACATTTAGGTCTCTAATCCATTTTGAGTTTATTTTTGTGTATGGTGCTAGGGAGTGTTCTAATCTCATTCTTTTACATGTAGCTGTCCACTTTTCCCAGCACCACTTACTGAAGAGGCTGTCTTTTGAGATTACTTTTAAATTTCCATTTATTTATTTATACTTGATGCCTTCCTAGTACCTCTTGGCTGCTCTGGAGACTCACCAGGTATAAGTGGTGAAAGTCAGAGGCTCATGGGTGTGGGTGATGACCTGACGTGTTTCTCCGTGTCCACCACATCACCTGGTGAATCCAAGGCTAGTGGTCCAGGCGTCCCCTCCTCTGGTAGGATGGGTCCCAACCTAGGTCTACTTCTGCACCAGATATAAAATATACGTGCTATATTTCAAATTCCTGCACATGTACAATCATCTAAACCAGAGGCTGGCAAACCTTTTCTACAGAGGACCAGAGTCAATTTTTTGTTTGTGAGCCATATAATCTCAACTGTGCGTGAAGGCAGACAGACAGATGAGATGGTAATGAGACAACAGGAAGTGTGTGGATGAATGACCAATCAGAAATCAAGGTTTAGATTCTGGGCTTTTCCAAGCTAGCTGTGTGACTCTGAGCCACTTACTTAACCTCTCTGGATGAGGCTTCACGTAGGACTCATTCCAAGGTATCTGCATTTCAAGAGGACACCTAAAGAAGGCAACATTATAACTCAATTTCCAGTGGAGCCAAACGGCACACAGATGAAGGAGCTCATAAGAACATCTCACATCAAGTCGTGTCAGTATCCTCACCTCATTTATTATGACGTCCATGTGACCATAGCCACACCGAGTGATGTGAAGGGTTCTGTCAATCACATCCCAACTTGTGAAGCTGATAACAGGCTAGAGAGAGTTTTCAGGCCAAGCAGTAAGATTATTTCTTAATCTCATTTAAAATACTGTCCAGTCAAAGGATGTAAATATACATGTCCTTCCCCCTCAGTGCTTCCAAGCTTTACTCAAGAATTAAATACTTGCACAAGAAAATATGTTCAACATCGTTAGTCATCAGAGAAATGCAAATTAAAACCACAATGAGATCTCACCTCACACCTGTCAGAATGACTATTATCAAAAAGAACACAAGTAACAAATGTTGGAGAGGGTGTGGAAAAAAGGGAACCCTCCTGCACTGTTGGTGGGAGTATACATTGGTGCAGCCACTGTGGAAAACAGTATGGAGTTTCCTCAAAAAACTAAAAATGGAACTACCATATGACCCAGCAATTCCATTCCTGGGTATGTGTCTGAAAAAAACCAGAAACACTTATTCGAAAAGATACATGTACCCCAATGTTCATAGCAGCGTTATTTACGATTGCCAAGATAAGAAAGCAACCCAAGTGCCCATCAACAGACAAATGGATAAAGAAGATATGGTGTATATATACAATGGAATATCACTCAGCCATAAAAAAGTGCGAAATTTTGCCATTTTCAACAACATGAATGGACTTGGAGGGCATTATGCCAAGTGAAATAAGTCAGAGAAAGACAAATACTGTGCGATATCACTTATATGTGGAATCTAAAAAATACAACAAACTAGTCAATGTAGCAAAAAAGACACAGATATAGAAAACGAGTGATTACCAGTGGGGAGAGGGAAGGGGGGAGGGGCAAGTTGGTGGTAGGGGATTAAGAGGCACAAACTGTTATGTATAAAATAAGCTATGAGGATATATTGTACAGCCCAGGACTATAGCCAATATTTTATAATAACTATAAATGGAGTATAATCTTTAAAAATTGTGACTCACTATATTGTACACCTGAAACTTATATAATATTGTGTATCAACTATATTTCAATTAAAGAAATCCCCCCAAACAAAATTAAGAATTAGCAAACACTCATTTGTTCTGTGTTTGTATAAAGGAATGGGCAGGCAATTGTTAGAATCATGGCCTTACTGCCTTTAAATTTTACTAATTAAACCAGAATTCACAAAAAATGTCCGCCACATCACGCTGGCCCCAGGGGCTGCATGTGAACAACCCATAGTAATTGCTCTGTTCTTGGGACGCCCCTCTCCTTTCAGAGTAGGTGAAATGTAGCACAAGTACTCAGGCAAAAGGAAGGAGAAAATGGTGCTTCTGTTGCTTACGTTACCTATTCTTCCCCTGTGGCAACAAATACTTTAAGAGGAAATGACTACGACATCATCCTTCTATTTAAAAGAAACGTGCACCGGTTTTTCTCAGTGCAGCCGTGGCCAGTCTGGGCATCGCAGTGTCGCGAGAGTCGCCACAGGGGGTGCGATGTGGGGAGTTTAGCGGCAGGAGGGTGGTGACCGTCCACGGGGCTTCCTTCACGCTTTCGCGTAGGGCCGGCCCTGCAGGACACACATGTTCCTTATTTGCAGATTCAAAGGGCATCTTGCTGGAAACAAATTCCGCACCTTGTTCTCCTCCAAACTATTTACACATGAGGAGGGATCATGGTCCATTGGCCAGTCAGCTATCCTTCATTGCCTGGAGGCAGCGGCCTGTGCTCCACGGTCCTTTCACCACCTGACCCTCCTCGACTTTTTTTTTTCTTTAATTTTATTTATTTTTTATACAGCAGATTCTTATTAGTTATCCGTTTTATACATATTAGTGTATATATGTCAATCCCAATCTCCCAATTCATCCCACCACCACCACCCTCCCCCCGCTTTCCCCCCTTGGTGTCCATACGTTTGTTCTCTACACCTGTGTCTCTATTTCTGCCCTGCAAACCGGTTCATCTGTACCATTTTAAAACTTTTAAAATGTTCTTTTTCTCCACGTGCATCTTGACCTGCAGACATTCCCAATGGACTCTTGCCCCACGCGCCAATGATGTCCAGTCTGAGTGCCTTTGCACGGGTTCTGCCTTCTCCTTAGATACCCTTGCCCTGGTTCTCTCCTAAGTAAGCACCCCGTCTGCTCAGAGAGCACTGCCTTTGGCGAAGCTCTCTGGCCAGAGACGGGCATTTTCTCCCCACTGCGTGAGGATGGCTGCCGAGGGGTAAATGCTCCTCGGGCATCAGGCTCCCACTAGACTTAGTGCCCCAACAAGGTCTGTCCTCTTTTTGTGCCTGGCCGAGTGGAGAATTTAATAAATGTGTGCTGGAACGAATGAATGACCATTTTATATAAGAGAAGATAGTTTAGATTTCTAACATTCTGCTTTCATCACATTAACATTACAAATAGGAGTTATTTTTATTTTATTCATGGTTTTTACTTTTAAAATTTTATTTTTATTGAGGTATAATTGACATATAACATTATATTCGTTTCAGGTGTATGACACAGTGATTTGCTATTTGTATATATTGCTAAATGGTCACCACAGTAAGTTATCATCCATCAGCATCCATAGTTATAATATTTTTTTCTTGTGATGAGAACTTTTACAGTCTACTCTCTCAGCAACTCTCAAATATGCAACACAGTATTATTAACTGTAGTCACATGCTGTACTTCTCAGGACTTAGTTATTGTATAACTGCAAGTGCGTCCCTTTTGACCCCCTTCACCCCCTTCTGCACTGCCCATGCCCCTCCCAACCTCTGGCAACCACCGATCTGTTCTCTGTACGAACGAACAGGAGTCGTTAGAGGTCAGAGCCTGAGTCTCACTCTTCTTTGCCTTTCTGTGCTCACATAGCGCATGGTGGTGACACTTAACACATATTTGGTGGTTGAAGGGAGGGGCAAGCGGTCGAGCAGGTGATGTGGTGAAACCTCCACTCATCACCTCACACCACAAAGGAAACAGAGGAAGCTGTGGGCACCTCAGGCCCACAGATGCAGGTCTGATGAGGTGACAGAAAGGCTAGAGCCATCGCTGCAGAGCTGGCCTGGGTGAGCAGAATAAACATGCCCTCGTGAAGCCCTTAGGACGTTTGGTCATTTATTTAACAAATGTCTACAGAGCCACAATTCCTAATCTGAAACTTGTGAGGACAGACGTGTTTCAGAATTCAGATTTCTTTCAGATTTTAGGACAGTAATATACCATATAGCATGTAAAAATGGGGTCTAGGGCAACACTGTGGAATAAAGCACCTTAATGTTTCTCCAGAAAAGCGTCTTTACATTTACACCACTTGTGGGATAAACTAAAATAGGCTCATGCAGCTCAGGTCAGGTTTTGACTTTGAAGGCATTCAGGTCAGGTCAGGCTTTGCTGCCAACTGTGTTACCAAACACTTCCTGTTTTCAGAGCTGTTGGGGTTTTCAAATTGTGGATGAGGGATTGCAGAACTATATCCATGATCCTCTGAAACAAACTTTCTCCAGAAGAAGAAACTTAGAAAAGAAGTCAACAAACACACACTCTATCAGTGATTCCCAATGTGGTTTTACCGAACAAAAGTCATCTCAAAGGATCTTATTAAAATTGGAAGAAAAAAATGAATTTGAATGTACTTTTTATTAAAAGATAAACCTTGACATCGCACGTATTAGTCTTAACCAATGGCAAAGTAGATCTGATAAGCAGGATAGAGGGTTTCTAAACCCACAACAGCTGTTCCTTGCAATCTTCACTGCAGGGAAAGTTGGGGCAGGGGTCGGGGGGTGGGGGCAGTGAAGGAACAAGTGGCAGCGGCTAAAATTAGAGGCCGCTCTGCCCCAGGGCCTGGTGATCAAATTTGTACTGTACCTGCAAGGGCTCCAGAATCATCACTTTCTCCTGTTATTTAATGCCGGACATTCCTTTATCTGTGCAGGATGCATTTCTTCACAGCCCTCCCGCCGCCTTCCCCGCCCCCCCCAAAAAAAAGTGGACACAAGAAGCTCTGCCCCGTGTGAAGGTGCAGAACCAAATCCCCTCCACTGCGTTTCAGGCTCATTGCCTGTCCAGATGGCGTCTGCAGTTTTACCATGAGGTGAAACCCTCTTTAAAAGCTGTTCAGAAAAATACATAATATTCCCCCGGTTGTTCTGGTTCCTGAATGTCTTTAAACTGCTCACCTCCATCCGCAACTCCCCTGGCTTTTGCGGGGAAACTGAGATTCTTCGCACCCTACCAAGGCGACCTGCTGGAGGTTGAGAGAGAGGAGGGGCCTGGAACCCGCGCAGATTGCTGCGCTCACCAGGAATGGGCGTGTCTGCCCCTCTGACTGGAGCCCAGTGCTGTGTCCCCACCCTCCCCGGCCTGGGGCCCCCTGCTCACTCCGTGGAGCCAGCCTCAGGTTCCTTCTGCCTTTAATCTCTGCTTTGATCACTATGGACTCACTAACAAAGAGACCTTCAGGCTTGGCCTGGAGAAAATCTGGGATCTTCCACGGAGACAGCATTTTCGTCCTTGTACCACCTGTACACAATCGTCAGCCTCTCTTCCGAGCTTCCTCGTAGGACCAGGCATGGCTGGTCCCCTTGCTTCTGTTCCTGTGGGGTCATGCTCATTGCTTATGTGCCAGTGGGGTTACCTGGGCCAAGGCGAGAGAAGGGCCCTCCCCTGCTCTCTCTTAGAAGGGGCAACAGGGAATGGGGATCTGCCAGCTGTGTCTAAACACTCAGATAAGGATGCTCAGCACACAGCCCCACCCCTGAGCCTTCTACCTGCCCCACATTTATAACAGTGGGAAAGAGGCTCGTTTTAGGAAAAAAGAAATGGCCATCTGGGTTCACAGTGCTGGGGCAGGGGGCAGAGGGCAGAGGGCAGAGGGTGGGCGCAGAAAGGGAAATTTTACGATTGAAGCATGATCTCCAATTAAAGGATGAAGAACTTCGCACTCGCACAGAGGGACGTCAGGGTCAAGCAGGTGGGAGAAGGGCCTGCATGGGGCTGGATGATGCGGACGGAACTGAAGATGTTCATCTGCGTGAGGCTGGCCCCCAGGAGCCTGCATCTCTGTGGGGTCCCGGCAGAGGTCAGCTGTGGAAACAAGCTCAGGCTTTAACCCTTTCCCAGATGGTGTCAGCGTGTATTAAATCCAGACACCATGACTCTCAGGCCTCTTGGCAGCAGAGACATTCGAACATGGCCGTTTGGGAGAAATGGGAGACGGTCACTGATGGAGCCCGTGCTGAGCTGAGCACCTTGCAGGATTCCTCACAACTCCCATCTCTAAGATGAATGCTCCCCCCCCCCCGACGCCAGGGTCACCGACGCCTGGAGGCTCAGTGCTTGTCTGAGGCTGCAGGACTGCTAGGAGGTGGCGGCTCAGCCCTGCCACAGTGGCAGTGATGCAGGGGGTTCTGGACCAGCCTCTCCCCTCCTCCTGCACGAGCCGAAGGGGACAGGAGGCGGCCGCCAGGGGGAGCCGGGAGCACAGTCTGAGTGCCCTTAGCCTGTGTCCACGACAGTCTGATAATAAAATCATGTAGGTCAGCGATGATTGAAAGTTAAGACCCCCCTGCAGAGTGGGTGGAGATGCACAGGCAACGCAGACCCCTTCTTTGAGGTTTTGTCCATCACCACCGGCTGAGCCATGTTTTCCAGAAAAAAAACAGAGCCGGGGCCGTGGTGGAGCCTGGAGGTGCTCGTGAACTCTGTCCTCATTTTCCTTTGACTTCTTAAGTCTGAGAGCGTAAACAGCTGGACAAGAGGAACAGGGGCCCCCAGGGAGGACACAGAGCAGTGGGCAGAGGAAAGGGAGCAGAGGTGAGAGCAGAGGCCTCCAGTGGGGAGGTCTGGGGCTCCCACCCTCCTTTGATGTAGACGATCACGCTGCTTCCATTTTATGCAAAATGCCGTAACACTGGAGTTTCAACGGCCTCTTTCAGATAAGACTGCTGCCCCAAAGCCCTTTAGGAATGGAAATTCTGGGGAAACTGAGGACCAGCAGAAACTCAGTAGAGCAGGTTCTATCAAGGCAGCTGGTTGACCTGAGCTGGGGACCCTTCTGCAGCCAGAGGTTGGGAGATGGCTCTGCTCTGGGCGAGGGAAGTGATGGAAACTCTCTGGGAAGGAAATCAAGTTATTGGCCTGATTCTGCTCAAGACGAGAAAACCCATTCCTTCGTCTTCGTTCTCTCCAAGTTATATACATTTCACAAATGCGGTCTATTCAGGTGTTCCTCACACAATTTTCATAAATTGAGACTGAAATTCTCTTTTGAAGGATTAATGGGTAGCTGATAGGCACTCACCTGGGTCACACGTCCTGTCCAAAGTCCGCCTCGCCCTGTGACAGACAGCAGAGCAGGAGGTTAAGGTGCACGAGCTTTGGCATCAACAGCCTTGGGCTTCGACCTGGGCTCTTCTCCTGTGTCTGCCGTCACTTTCCAAAGCTCTCAGGGGCTCACTGCCTTCATTTCTTGAATGGACATAAAACCTACCTTGCAGAGTGTGATGAAGCTGAAACAAGGTGGCGAGAAGTACCAGGGTGTTCAGTAAGCAGGAAGCACTGTTGCCGGGGAACAGGTAGGTCTCTGCCAGAGGCAACGTTCACAGATGGAACAATGACTGGAAGTTGACTGGGCGCTGTCAGCCTGGAGCTGGAGAAAGGGAACAGGGCACGGCTATTCCGAAAATCATTTACATGTGATGCATCCTCCCTCAGGCCGATTGACCTTGCTTATTACCTCCACCCCGGCTAATATAGGGATTAGTCTGTCTTTCTCAGCCCTTGCTCGTGGCTTGTCTGAAAGGGACTGTGGCCCAGAGCATTCTGAGTCGTCTGGGACTAAGTGTGTCCAGGGAATTCAGCTACAGTGAGAGGTATCCCCCGCTCCCCCAACTTGATTATCTATAAGGAAGGATCCTTCGGAGGCTTTCCCCCTAACCTGCTCATTGCTTACTTTTAGTCTTTCTCTCCATCTATACTCTGTAAGTTTAGCAGGATCAAATGAAGTTTCTCCCCTGACATCTCAAGACTGCAGTGAGATTGTGTCTCTGATGCTACACAGCACGTCGCAGCCTCCATGGGCACCAGGACGTGCCATTCTCTGAGACCCAACTTTCTCGCCTCAGTAACACCCGGGAGAAAAATAAAGCCATGCAGGGTGTTCTCACCGATCCTTTCAATGCCTTCCTTTCAACGTTTCCTTCTTGGCAGTGTGACCTCTGCTCTCGGCTCTGGGACCCTCAGGGTTTGATGACCATTGTTCCAACCAAACTGACACCCTCCCAGCGCTTCAGGTATTGAAAGGCACCTGGCTTGTGCTCACTTCAGTTGGAGGAAATACTAGCTCCATCATGCCCTTTCATCTCAATGGTCAGTAAGCAAACAAATAAAGCCTGGAATGCTGTCTTCATCACTGCTTGCTTGCTTCCTACCGTCAAACGCTGGGGCTGGAACCTCTGTTCCATACACTTGAGACACCCTGAGAACTGCAGTCATGGCCATGGAACAAGCCTCGCCCATCACTGGATTGCTAAGCAGGTACAGCCCAAATAAACTGGTTTTAAGTTTGTATCAGCCCTTCAAGCCCATGTTCCATAGGTAATTTACACACAAAAATGACGGGCAGTACCTGCTACATCATCTTCAAAAGCACCCAAATTCCTCGTGTGGATGGGAGTAGATGTGAGTTACCACCATGTGTGGCAACTTACCTTAAGCTGAAGGGAGCCGGGGGACCTGGCCCTGTGACCGGATGCTGGTATCCTTTCTTGAGCATCGTCCTTGGAAGAGCCTTGTGGAGAAACACAGTTGAGTCACTTGTTTAGCGAGCTTTAATATTTTGAAAGTTCGTGAAACTCTTTAGATTATATTACATAAGTATTTATGTTACATTAAACATTGACTTATTTGAACTATTCTTTAAAATAAAATATTACAGGATCAGTATTATTTAAACATATATTAAAAATAAATATTAACATAAATATTATATGTACCTATATTTGCTGCAAAACTTAAATTCTTTTTTCTGTTGGGGAAGTCCTTTTTGAAAATGAGCAGAAGCAGGTACCAACAAATAAAAAATATTATTTAAAATAAACAAATTATTTAAATGGTGCATGCTGAAGTGTGAGGGAGCCTGAAAAAATGCACCCTCCCTTCTCAGACCAAGTTCTGAAATGACAGAGGAATGTGAGGAAGAGTAAGGCAGGCAGGAGCTCCAAACATCAGCTGGTCTGTCTGTGAAGAGTGGGCTTCGGAACCCCGAACCCACAGGGACAGACCGGCCACGCAGCCCGACCTTCCTCCGAACCCTCCTGCAGGGGGCGCTGCTGAGCCCGAGCTCTCTGGAGGGCGGTGGGCGCTGGAGGTCCAGGGCCTCGGAAGTGCCTGGGCTCCACCACAGACCAGGGGTCCCCTCTGTTCTCCACTTAGGAGGAAGCTTTAGAACTGGGGAAAAAGCCACGCCAGCCTGCAGTGATTAACTCCTGAACTTAAGATTTCCATTTATGACGGTTCATTTATTTATTCCGTCATTATTTATCTGTTCCCTCTAATCCTCTGGTTCCTTTACGAGATGAAATAGTATGTGAAGTTCATCAGATTCTATTTTCAGACTGCCTGGGTTTAAATCCTGGCTCCACTGCTTACTAGCCATGACGTGGGGCAAGTAACATTTCTAAGCCTCAGTTTTCTGTAAAGTGTTTACCTATGTTATGATAATACATGAAAAGCATCGTTCAGTTCTTGGTGCACAGTGAGTGCTCAGTAAAGTCACTGATGGTGTTGCTCGAGTTGTTTGTTTTTAGTCTTCCTTGTACCCTCATGAACACACAGACCAGTGCGTCTCAAACGTCAAAGCTCGGACAGCTCACAGTTAGTCTACCTGGAGTGGGGCTAGAGCATCTGTGTGTCTACCACTCCCTAGGTGATGCTGACCTGCTGGTTTAGGCACTGCACTTGGAGGTGTGGGACCTGCATGCCTTACACAAGGTGCTGGATAAGGTAGACACTTCTTAGTTTTCTCTTCTTTAGCTAAAACAAAATTCTTTAATAGAATCAGCTGTCTCTGTCTAATGCTTCTGTCCTCAATATTTTAAAGGGTCAATCCATACCTAACTAGGTGGTAAAAGGCTTCGGGATGGGTTGGACTCAGGTCTGCCCCTAACGTTTTGCAGGGTTCAAGGCAAGATTTCAGTTGGAGGCCCATGTGCTGTATGTCCAAATAGTTAAAAAGTTATGATCAAACAAACGAGCTTAAATAAAATCTGTGCTACTCCCAACAAGCACATGGAAAGATGCTCAACATCACTATTCATTAGGAAAATGCAAATCAAAACCACAGTGGGATACCACCTCATACCCACTAGGAAGGTGCTATCAAAAAACAAAAACAAAACAAACCCCCAGAAAACAGCAAGTGCTGGGGAGGATGTGGCGACACAGGCACCACTGTACACTGCTGGTAGGAATACGAAGCGGTGCAGCTGCTGTGGAAAACAGTACGGTGGCGCCTTAAAAAGAAATTAAAAACAGAGTTATGTGCCGCCACTGCGCCTTTCACCTCTTCGGGGGCAGGGGCCTGGGCCAGGTTTTACACATCTGCAAGCAGACCGTTCCGGAGCTCTGCCAGCCGACCTCATGGCGTCCTCTCCCACTGTGCCTCTGGGGGCTCACTATGAAACAAAGTGTGTCGTCCTCGGCTACTTGGGAGTCCTCTCTCAGGAGGAGCTGCGGGAGTAACATCTTTCCTCAACCCAAGGGGTTCGACAAGATATGGCTTCACAATCTCTGGATCAAGAAATTTTATTAAAAGGTAAAACTGAAGAAGAGCTAAAATCCCTGGACGAAGAAATTTCTGAAGGCTTCGCCAGCACAGGCTTCACCCGGCACTCTTTGCCCGTGTTCAGCCCCACAAACCCCGACAAGTTCCGCAGAGGACCGCTTGGCCCACCTGGGGAGAAGGCGTTGCAGGAGCCGAGGGCGCCTCTGCGCGGGGTCTTGCAGTCGCCCCTCCGCCGGATGCTAAAGCTCTTCAGCCTGGTAGACAGACCCCCGTGAGGACTCCGCGGCGCACAGCAGCGGCAGACAGTTCAGGAAAGAAAGTGGAGGGACCGCTGCAGGCAAGCAGAGCTGCAGGGAGCACACAGGCTAGGGGCGTACCAGGCACGTCGGGAACGTACACTGGAGGCCGCAGTTCACGCCAGCGGCCGGAATAAGACGTTGGTGCCTCCGATTTTGCTACGACCAATGCTCTTGGGGTTGACAAGGCAAGCTCAGGAGCCTTGCAGCGCATCGCTGCAGTTTGGTGCGACTTTCCCGGAGGACCACGCCGCCAAGCGCATCAGGCAGCAGGGTGGCTAGGGCACTGCCTTTAATCTCCTTTAACCTGGAGTCCGCGGAGGAGGACGAGCAGCGCCCCGCGGGGCCATGGAGGACAGCAACGACATCCACGTCCCGCCCAGGGGCGGCTCCACGCTCGCCAGCCCGGCCGAGGCTCCGACGCCCGCCCGCGACGGCGTCCTGGCGGGCCGAGGGCTTCCCCGTGTCGCTGTCCAGCAGCCAGAGCTGGCGCACCGAGAGCCCACCGGTGTCCCCGGGTCCCGAGTCCTGTCAGCAGGTCACAGTGGACCCCGAAGAAGTCGAGAGCTTGGACAGCAACGGGGCCGGAGAGAAGAGCGAGCAAGTCCTCCACCTCGGACCTCGCGCACGTGGAGAAGCAGGGGTTCCCGAGGGCGCGGAGGCGGCGGCCAGGGAGCCTGGCCCCGAGGGGTCGGCCGCCCAGACAGCCGGCCTCACGACATCTCTGTCCGCAGAACTTGCTGAAGAAGAGTTGGGAGCGGCCGCGTCCGAAGCTGCCGAACGGGAGCAGAGCCCCTGGTGGAGCCCCCAGCAGCCCCGCCGGGCGGGCGGAGAGCAGGCGGCCCGCGGGCGGGGCCCTGTCTGGCGGCCACGACAAAGCTGGCCCACCGCCCGAGGGCAAGTCCCTTTCGCTCGACGGAGGGGCAGCTGCCGTTGCCATCCTGGAGGTGGCAGTTGGGGTGGCACTGGCTCTGAGAAGGAAGTAGATTTTTCGGATAGAGAAGACAAAAAGGCGTAAGGTTTTAGTCGTGTCGACCGGACTGGAGCGGCCAGGAGCTGGCTGGACATCCCTTGGACATTCCGGGGTCAGGAGGACTTGGGTCCACAGGGCAGGGGGCCGACCCACGTGTTAGGGCTTGAGCTGGAGGCTGCGCGCGGTGGTCTGATTGGAGGCCCCGGGCCTAGGCGCCTGTGCCCTGTAGGGTGCGAAGCCTCCGCCCACCAGCCCCATAGCACCTTCCCCAGTGGTGACAGCCCCACCCCACGTGTCTCCCCGTGTTGCCAAACGTCCCCCGGGGACAACGTCATCCCGTGAGAGCCACAGTCTCAGAGCGAGAGGGTCCCCGTGGGGGGGGCCTAGGGGGCAGACCCCAGGCAGGAGGGCGTGGTGGGCCCCTCAGCTGCTGGCGCACTCCTGCCTGGGGTCTCTCAGCTCCTCTGTTCTTCCCACCCTCAGTCTCGCAGCCCAGGTGCTCTGCCGGGTCTCAGCCGCCTCGCCCCAAGGGTGCCCCGAGGCCCTGTGGAGAGGGCTCTCCCAATGCTTCCCGCAGTTCCGCTTGTAAAGATGCTGCCTTTAGTCTTTAAACGTACAAGACGGAAGAGACCCGGGGCCCCTGCCCGTGACCGCGGGGCAAGTTTGTCTCCGCGTTTGGAAGCTGGAGGGTGGCTTAGCTGGCCTATCGAGGTTGCTTCCAGCCCTTTTGTCTGTGGGCGCCCTTGAGCCGACGGGGACTCGCCGGCCGGCAGCGTCTCTCTTGCTGGGCATCGCTGTCCGTGACCTGGACTAGGGTGATTCGCAGGTTCTGGCCTCAGCCTTCTTCCCAGTCAGGCCGCTCCTCGGCGGTCTCTTGCCAGGTGATAACGGTTTCCACACGTGGGCTTACAGGCCAGTGAATCATATCTCTCGTTCAGTACACGAAGTCCCCTAAATATCATTGAAGTAAAAAGCAGGAAAGAGAGGCTGCCCTTGAGGTTCTCTAGCTTGGCTTTCAGAATGCCATAACCGATGCCCAAATGCCAGAGTGACAAACCATAATGATCACGGTCAGCATGTGCCCGTGGAGACTCAGCATAGCCTCATCCACTGACCGCATCCCTCACGGGGAACAGCATCTCTTCATGCCTGAGGTCAGTGTCACTGACGGGACACATGTGCTTGAGACAGGTCATCTCAGATTATCCTAGTAAATGTAACAGATTACTTTTTAAATCCTGAAATTTGTAATAAAATTACTTTATCTATCCCGATCACCAAACAACAACAACAACAAAAAAACAGAATGATCATATAATTCAGCCGTTCTGCTTCTGAGTATATACCCAAAAGAACTGAAAGCACAGTCTTGAAGAGATATTCGTACACCCGTGTTTATAGCACCATCATTTACAATGGCGAAAAGGTGAAAGCAACCTAAGTGTCCGTGGATGGATGAATGGGATAGAAGAATGGATAAACAAAATGTGGTCTCTACATACAAAGGAATATTATTTGGCCTTAAAAAAGAAAAAAACCTTGTCACATGCTGCAAAAAGGATGAACCTTGTGGACATTATGCAAATTGAAATAAGCCAGCCACAATAAAACAAATACTGTATGAGTCCACTTACCTAAATAAGTCAAATTCATAAGGACAGGAAGAATGGTGCTGGATGAGGGTAAGGGGGTATTGTTTAATGGTGGCAGGGTTTTAGTCTTGCCAGATGAAAACATTCTAAAGATCTGTTGTATTCAATACAACAATGTGAATGTAAATCAACATAAATGTCCATCGACAGAGGGATGGATGAAGAAGATGTGGTACATATATACAAAGGAATATTGCTCAGCCATAAAAAGATTGAAATAATGCCATTTGCAGCAACATGGATGGACCTAGAGATGATCATACTAAGTGAAGTAAGTCAGACAGAGAAAGCAAACATCATATGTTATCACTTATCCGTGGAATGTAAAAAAAAATGATACAAGTGAACTTACTTACAAAACAGAAACAGACTCACAGACATAGAAGACAAACTTGTGGTTACCAAAGGGGTGGGCATGGGGGAAGGGATAAAGTCAAACCCACGCTCTTTCCTCTGGGACATGTTTTCTGGTGTGAAGTTCGGGAGAATATCCAATCATGAAGTACTGTCCCGTCATCCAACAGGCTTATCCTCTCCTTGGTGAGACAGGCATCCAAGTACGTTAGGTTATGAAGAGCACAGATGAAGGATGTTTAGTTGCACCAAGTATAGACTGGACATTTCGCCCGCAAACTCTGCTGGTCACACAGCACGGTTTTCGCTGCCCAGCAGGGACCTAGCACCTGCAGCCTGGGGCCAAGTCCAGCTGCTCTCCCTTGCTTACCTCCCTCCCAGGGCTGCCCTCTTGTTATAGAGGCAGAGGTGAGTCATCGCACAGGGAGAGCCTGGATCATAAAGCTGAAAGTATGTTCTATCTGGCCCTTGACAGAGAAAGTTTACCAATCCCTGCTGTAGAGCATAAAAAAAAATGAACCAACATCACAAAAGAACACATGACGAATGAGTACATGGCAGAACAAGCCATTTGCTGTAATGAATGTTTCTAGCTTAGCTATTTACAAGAAGAATAAAATGCTTTAGTTCTTAGAAAGCACCTTATTTCCACTGCATGCTGTTCAAATTATAAATAAATACATATTTTAAGACTGGGGCAAAAACATATAGGTCCTGGATTGGTTGACTGATGGATTGATTCATTTCTTGCTATTTTAAGTGGTGAGTTTTGTTGAAAAGTTAACACCAAAAAACAAAGAGAGCTTTAGCATCCCTCACTCCAAACAGGTCTAGCTGTGATCAAACTGTCAGCCAAACACAACACAAAGTAGGATATTCACCCCAATAGCTGTAGTTCGCATCTCTTTTACATGCAGGGGATGGATGTTTCACGGATAGACCGCCTTTGTAAATAACGCCCTTCACCACCTGAATACTGCATTCTTCAGCCTGGTAACTGGTTTTCAAATATTTCATGCCATGATTAGCTTGAGTGGAAAAACAGGAAGTAAGGCAGCAGCGTGACACAGCGGCAGTGGCTTGGGGAGCCTGGAGTTCTCATCTCCACTGTGCTGTTCCCTGGCCAAACCAGTTGTTTAATCTCTCTGCCCTCATTTCCTGCAACCCGACTTTGGAGACACACAGTGCGTGTGTAGAGGGGGAGGGCCTCCAAACCGCAGTCCTCCCTACCTTCCCTCTGAAATCCTGCGGTATGTACCTCCCTGCGGCCTGGGGATGCTTGACTGCAGAGTGAACCCAGCTGAGTTAATTATTTCAGCATCTCTTTAGAGCCCGTTCTACAGCCTATCAGCCACTTCCTGGCTATAAAGGGAGGCATTTGAGGGGTTTGGCTGGGGGTGAAAGGAAAGAGGGAGGCCAGTGTGTGTTGAGAACTCAAATCTCCACCTGGTACAAGTCTCTCGTTCCCAGGAAGAACCTTCAGTCCGATCTGCAAAGGTTGCTCTGCCCAGATGACCAAGCAGAGCTTGGCCCGACCGTCCGGATCACCCAGTATAGCCTTTCTAATCAAACTTACAGCAGACATGACCGGGCAGCTGGAGGCCCAGTGCCTTCCCCTGAGCTGTCTGCTCCACTGAGGGTCTGGAGGCTTCGTTCCCTGAAGTCTGGGCCACCCTCTCGATACCCCCCCTTCGGAAGTGCTGTGGTCGCTGTTCTTCACAGCATCAGTCTGGGCTCTGGGCTTTCCCTCCACCGTTGTTTCCTAAGCCCCTAGGTTGTTTCTAGTCCTGCCTTTTTCTCAGGCACAAGGGAAACTGGCCTCATTGGCTGGTCCCTGTGGAATCCCGTGGTTTTTTAGTTTTCTCCCGGGAAACCTCTTCATAAGGCAGCATGTAGTCTGCTCTCCACAGGGGATTATTTGGGAGTTGTTAGCGGAATGTTTTGCGATTCTTATCTATCAGATACTTTATTGATTGCTTATGTTATCTGTTGCTGAGAGGGGTGTATAAAATTTCTATGAGACTATGGATTTGTCAGTTTCTCTTTGTAAACCTGTCAATCTTTGCTTTGAAAAATTTGAACCTATGTCTTAGAGGTACACAGGTCCAGGATTCCATCTTCCTGGTGAAATTTTCCTTTCTAATCATTATGTTATTAATCTTTTCTTTTCTACTAATTTTTTTTTTTTAGTCTAAAAGTCTATGTTGTTTAACATTTGCTTGGTATAGCTAGTTTTTTCTCCTTAGGTTTAATTCACTTTGTTTTTGCTGGTATGAAACCACTGTGGTGGCCACAGCAGAGTCCTGAGTGCTCTGCAGTGAGATCAGGTGTGGACCTTGAAGGATCAGGAGATTCTCAATGGGGACACTGAGTCAGAGTGAGAGAGCAGTGCTTTGGAGATGGCATCAGGCAGCTTCAGCCGAGTCACCCAGGTTGGCAGCATACCACTGAACAGCTGAGCAGAGGGACGGGGACACGGCACGCCGGGGGAGGGGTGGGAGGCACAGGCACAGAGGCGCAGCGCCCAACCCCCTTGCCAGGAGGGAGAGGGCTGCTTCCCCAGCAGTCTTGCCTCCAAGAGGTCAGGGATGCCTTGCCCAGGTGATGACATAGGAATGGCAGCTGCCACTTCCTATGAGTGTTCAAATCTTGACCAATGTGCCATGAGGTTCCCAACAGCCCAGGGTAACTCAGAGGTGGTTTTTGGTCACCTCTTTCATTTCTCTGGAAGAGTGCGACCCTTAGTGCCTCATCCTCAAGAAATGGGCCCAGAAGAAGTCAAGGAAGGAAACGAGAGGGATCTCCTCCGGGAACTTGATCATCACGTCCTTGATCAGATGACCCAGCCTGGGTGTCCAAGACAGTCCCTGCCCCTGTCCTTGTCCTCTGTCTGTCCTGAGCACCAGCGGTACCTGCAGCCTTTAGCTTGGCTGATTTCGTGGAGAAGCCTAGTGTATCTTTCTCCATCAGTTTGTCCTTGACCTTTCTGGGTTCATATGTTTCTAACTTGTGTCTTTTAGCATATAGCTGATTAAAAAAATCAATATAAAAAGTTCTGACTTCGGACTGCTTCATTTATCCATCATATCCATATATGACACTGCTGCATCTGGTTTTATTTGTACTACTACTGTGTTTTCATTTTGCCACTCCTTTTTCTTTTTGGCAGCTTTTTCCTGCTTCTTTCCTGACTTCTCTTTATTCTTTCTTTTCCCTGTTAAGTTTTGATTTTGTACATTCTATTTTTTATGGTATCCTTTAAATTTTTAACATGCATAATTGACATATCAAAGTCCAAAGTGATGTCTCTACCATTCTTGAAAACTTATGATGTTTTAATTCTACTTTCCCTGTGCTGTTTTTCACATTTTTGGTGCCCAGCATTTTAGGTGCACCTCCTTTTAACTGTCCTTTCCATTTTTTTTTTTAAAAAGAAAATCCTTACCCTCATTTACTTTATGTTCACCACCCTCCTCACTCACTTCCCTTCCCCTCATTCCTTCCTTCTTGGTTCGGTTTTCTTTGTCTTTCAATTCTTTCTGTAAGGATCTGTTGTTCTTCGACTTTGTTTCTCTGAAAAGGTTTATTACACACTCTGACTCTTGAATGATGTCTTATCTGGGTCCAGAACATTAGGACTTTGGAGATATCATGCATGTTGCTGATGGCAACTGTCATACCTTTGCAGGTGATCTGGTTTTTTGCTTTGTTACTTTTAAGGTTTTCTCTTGATCCATGATGTGCTGTAGTTTCACTTCCATTTGTCTTTTATTTACTTATACTGTACTTAGAGAGCCCTTTAAATCTGAGGACTTATGTCTTTCCTCAATTTGGAATCCTTTTTCTTCTGAAACTCAAAAAGAGCTCTCTCTCTCTCTCCACGTATATGTATATATATCTTTTAAGTTCCATACTCTATTAAATTTTTTCATACCTTTTATAACTTCACTGTTTTGTGCTGAATTCTCGTTAATTTCTGTAAGTCTGAGTCATTTAAGCTCTCCATTGACGTCAGCAATTATACTTTTACAAATCAAGCATTAAATAAACGTTAACTGTTACGGTCCTTCAGTAACTTTAGACATACTAATTGCATAGCCTCTCTGGCTGCTCTAAGGGGCTTGGCTTCTGGAGGTGTCAGTTTTCACATGGTCTCATATGCTGACTCTTCCTTACAGCAGACTGCTTCTGTGTGAGGTTTGTGATTTTTTAATGTTTGGCCCATTTTTAGCTAGGTTTCTTTTTTATGTGGGAAACTCAAATGCTTTCGGTTTATTGAGCAATTTGAGGTTTGTTTCTGTTGGATCTGCTTGAGTTTTCACAAATTTTTCTTTTTCTTGTTTTCTTTTTTTATAAACATCTTTATTGAAGCATAATTGCTTTACAATGGTGTATCACAAACTTTTACATTAATTTCTTAACTGTGGAATCTAGACCTGCCCATGGTACGAGACTGCAGATTTTGACAACAGTTTTTGTGCTTTTTGTACACACATATATGCACACACACACATACGTATGCGTGTGTCCCAGAATTCAAGATTTTGTGGGATTTAGAGCCATTTATTCTCTATGTCTACATAGTAGTTTTTTTTTTTTTTTTTTTTGCGGTACGCGGGCATCTCACTGTTGTGGCCTCTCCCGTTGCGGAGCACAGGCTCCGGACGTGCAGGCTCAGCGGCCATGGCTCACGGGCCCAGCCGCTCCGCGGCATGTGGGATCTTCCCGGACCGGGGCACGCACCCGTGTCCCCTGCATCGGCAGGTGGACTCCCAACCACTGCGCCACCGGGGAAGCCCTACATAGTAGATTTTTAGTTTGCAACCAATTATTAAATATTTGGCCTTTCCTCATGGCACAAACAAAATCCAACAAACTCCGCAAACTTAAGGGAAAACTCCTTATTTTATCTGTCCTGAGGATGGTAATGAATTGGCCATCAAAAAATAAAAATAGGTTGGAGCTGAACCCTTTTAAATCTACCACACCACACTGGCATCACACTGAGGAGACTGCTTCAAGATGGCGGAGTAGAAGGACGTGCTCTCACTCCCTCTTGCGAGAGCACTGGAATCACAACTAACTGCTTAGCCGTCATCGACAGGAAGACACTGGGACTCACCAAGGAGGATACCCCACATCCAGAGACAAAGGAGAAGCCACACTGAGAGGGAAGGAGGAGCACAATCACAATAGAATCAAACCCCGTAACTGCTGCGTGGGTGACTCACAGACTGGAGAACACTTATACCACAGAAGTCCACCCACTGGAGTGAAGGTTCTGAGCCTCACGTCAGGCTTCCCAACCTGGAGGCCCGGCAACGGGAGGAGGAATTCCTAGAGAATCAGACTTTGAAGGCTAGCAGGATTTGATTGCAGGACTTCGACAGGACTGGGGGAAACAGAGACTCCTCTCTTGGAGGGCACACACAAAGTAGTGTGGGCATTGGGACCCAGGGGAAGGACCAGTGACCCCAAAGGAGACTGAACCAGACCTACCTGCTAGTGTTGGAGGGTCTCCTACAGAGGAGGGGGGTGGCTGTGTCTCACTGTGAGGACAAGGACACTGGCAGCAGAAGTTCTGGGAAGTACTCCTTGGCAGGAGCCCTCCCAGAGTCTGCCATTAGCCCCACCAAAGAGCCCAGGTAGGCTCCAGTGTTGGGTCGCCTCAGGCCAAACAACCAACAGGGAGGGAACCCAGCCCCACCCATCAGCAGACAAGTGGATTAAAGTTTTACTGAGCTCTGCCCACCAGAGCAACACCCAGCTCTACCCACCACCAGTCCCTCCCATCAGAAAGCTTGCACAAGCCTCTTAGATAGCCTCATCCACCAGAGGGCAGACAGCAGAAGCAAGAAGAACTACAATCCTACAGCCTGTGGAACAAAAACCACATTCACAGAAAGATAGACAAGATGAAAAGGCAGAGGGCTATGTACCAGATGAAGGAACAAGATAAAACCCCAGAAAAACAACTAAATGAAGTGGAGATAGGCAACCTTCCAGAAAAGGAATTCAGAATAATGATAGTGAAGATGATCCAGGACCTCGGAAAAAGAAGATGCAAGAAATGTTTAACAAAGACCTAGAAGAATTAAAGAACAAACAAACAGAGATGAACAATACAATAACTGAAATGAAAACTACACTAGAAGGAATCAATAGCAGGATAACTGAGGCAGAAGAACGGATAAATCACCTGGAAGACAGGATGGTGGGATTCACTGCTGCGGAACAGAATAAAGAAAAAACAATGAAAAGAAATGAAGACAGGCTAAGAGACCTCTGGGACAACATTAAATGCACCAACATTCGCATTATAGGGGTCCCAGAAGGAGAAGAGAGAGAGAGGACCCGAGAAAGTATTTGAAGAGATTATAGTTGAAAACGTCCCTAACATGGGAAAGGAAATAGCCATGCAAGCCACAGAGTCCCACACAGGATAAACCCAAGGAGAAACATGCTAAGACACATACTAATCAAATTGGCAAAAATTAAAGACAAAGAAAAATTATTGAAAGCAGCAAGTGAAAAATGCCAAATAATATACAAGGGAACTCCCATAAGGTTAACAGCAGATTTCTCAGCTGAAACTCTACAAGCCAGAAGGGAGTGGCATGACATACTTAAAGTGATGAAAAGAAAGAACCCACAGCCAAGATTACTCTACCTGGCAAGGATCTCATTCAGATTTGATGGAGAAATCAAAAGCTTTACAGACAAGCAAAAGCTAAGAGAATTCAGCACCACCAAACCAGCTCTAGAACATGCTAAAGGAACTTCTCTAAGTGGGAAACACAAGAGAAGAAAAGGACCTACAAAAACAAACCCAAAACAATTAAGAGAATGGTAATAGGAACATACTTATCGATAATTACCTTAAACGTGAATGGATTCAATGCTCCAACCAAAAGATACAGGCTCGCTGAATGGATACAAAAACAAGACCCATATATATGCTGTCTACAAGAGACCCACTTCAGACCTAGGGACACATATAGACTGAAATATAGGGCATGGAAAAAGATATTCCATGCAAATGGAAATCCAAAGAAAGCCGAAGTAGCAATACTCGTATCAGATAAAATATGACTTTAAAATAAAGAATGTTACAAGAGACAAGGAAGGACACTAAATAATGATCAAGGGATCAATCCAAGAAGATATAACAATTATAAACATATATGCACCCAACATAGGAGCACCTTAATACATAAAGCAACTGTTAACAGCTATAAAAGAGGAAATCAACAGTAACACAATAATAGTGGGGGACTTTAACACCTCACTTACACCAAAGGACACATCATCCAGACAGAAAAGTAATAAGGAAACACAAGCTTTAAATGACACAACAGACCCGATAGATTTAATTGATATTTATAGGACATTCCATCCAAAAACAGCAGATTACACTTTCTTCTCAAGTGCACACAGAACATTCTCCAGGACAGATCACATCTTCGGTCACAAATCAAGCCTCAGTAAATTTAAGAAAATTGAAATCATATCAAGCATCTTTTCGGACCACAATGCTATGAGATTAGGTATCATTTACAGGGAAAAAAACGTAAAAAACACAAACACACGGAGGCTAAACAATACGTTACTAAATAACCAAGAGATCACTGAAGAAATCAAAGAGGAAATCAAAAAATACCTAGAGACAAATGACAATGAAAACACGACAATCCAAAACCTACGGGATGCTGCAAAAGCAGTTCTAAGAGGGAAGTTTATAGCAATACAAACCTACCTCAACAAACAACAAACATCTCAAATAAACAATCTAACCTTACACCTAAAGGAAATAGAGAAAGAAGAACAAACAAAACCCAAAGTTCGTAGAAGGAAAGAAATCATAAAGATCAGAGCAGAAATAAATGAAACAAAAACAAAGAAAACAATAGCAACGATCAATCAAACTAAAAGCTGGTTCTTTGAGAAGATAAACAAAATTGATAAACCATTAGCCAGACTCATCAAGAAAAAGAGGGAGAAGACTCAAATCAATAAAATTAGAAATGAAAAAGGAGAAGTTACAACAGACACCACAGAAATACAAAGCATCCTAAGAGACTACTACAAGCAACTCTATGCCAATAAAATGGACAACCTGGAAAAAATGGACAAATTCTTAGAAAGGTATAACCTTCCAAGACTGAACCAGGAAGAAATAGAAAATATGAACAGACCAGTCACAAGTAATGAATTTGATTAAAAATATTCCAACAAACAAAAGTCCAGGACCAGATGGCTTCACAGGTGAATTCTATCAAACATTTAGAGAAGAGCTAACACCCATCCTTCTCAAACTCTTCCAAAAAATTGCAGAGGAAGGAACACTCCCAAACTCATTCTATGAGGCCACCATCACCTTGATACCAAAACCAGGCAAAGATATTACAAAAAAAAGAAAATTACAGACCAATATCACTGATGAATATAGATGCAAAAATCCTCAACAAAATACTAGCAAACAGATTCCAACAACACATTTAAAGGATCATATACCATGATCAAGTGGGATTTATCCCAGGGACGCAAGGATTCTTCAATATACACAAATCAACCAATGTGATACACCATATGAACAAATTGAAGAATAAAAACCATATGATCATCTCAATAGACACAGAAATAGCTTTTGACAAAATTCAACACCCATTTATGATAAAAACTCTCCAGAAAGGGGGCATAGAGGGAACCTGCCTCAACATAATGAAGGCCATATATGACAAACCCACAGCAAACATCATCCTCAATGGTGAAAAACTGAAAGCATTTCCTCTAAGATCAGGAACAACACAAGGATGTCCACTCTCGCCAGTATGTTTCAACATAGTTTTGGAAGGCCTAGCCACAACCATCAGAGAAGAAAAAGAAATAAAAGGAATATAAATTAGAAAAGAAGAAGTAAAACTGTCACTGTTTGCAGATGACATGAAACTCTACACAGAGGATCCTAAAGATGCCACCAGAAAACTACTAGAGCTAATCAGTGAATTTGGTAAAGTTGCAGGATATAAAATTAATGCACAGAAAACTCTTGTATTCCTATACACTAATGATTTAAAATCTGAAAGAGAAATTAAGGAAACACTCCCATTTACCATTGCAAGAAAAAGAATAAAATACCTAGGAATAAACCTACCTAGGGAGACAAAAGACCTGTATGCAGAAAACTATAAGACACTGATGAAGGAAATTAAAGATGATACAAACAGATGGAGAGATATCCCATGTTCTTGGATTGGAAGAATCAATATTGTGAAAATGACTATACTACCCAAAGCAATCTACAGATTCAATGCAATCCCTATCGAATTACCAATGGCATTTATACAGGACTCGAACAAAAAAATCTTAAAATTTGTATGGAGACATAATAGACCCCGAATAGCCAAAGTGGTCTTGAGAGAAAAAAACGGAGCTCGAGGAATCCGACTCCCTGGCTTCAGACTATACTACAAAGCTACAGTAATCAAGACAATATGGTACTGGCACAAAAACAGAAATATAGATCAATGGAACAGGATAGGAAGCTCAGAGATAAACCCACGCACCGATGGTCAACTGATCTATGACAACAGAGGCAAGAATATACAACGGATAAAAGACAGCCTCTTCAATAAGTGGTGCTGGGAAAACTGGACAGCTACATGGAAAAGAATGATATTAGAACACTCCCTAAAACCATACACAATAATAAACTCAAAATAGATTAGAGAACTAAATGTAAGACTGGACACTATAAAACTCTTAGAGGAAAACATAGGAAGAATACTCTTTGACATAAATCACAGCAAGATCTTTTTTGATCCATCTCCTAGAGTAATGGAAATAAAAACAAAAATAAACAAATGGGACCTAATGAAACTTAAAAGCTTTTGCACAGCAAAGGAAACTACAAACAAGATGAAAAGGCAACCTTCAGAAGGGGAGAAAATATTTGCAAACGAATCAACGGACAAAGGATTAACCTCAAAATATATAAACAGCTCATGCAGCTCAATATTAAAAAAACAAACAAACAACCCAATCCAAAAATGGGCAGAAGACCTAAACAGACATTTCTCCAAAGAAGACATACAGATGGCCAAGAGGCACATGAAAGGATGTTCAACATCACTAATTATTAGAGAAATGCAAATCAAAACTACAATGAGGTATCATCTCACACCAGTTAGAATGGGCATCATCAGAAAATCTACAAACAACAAATGCTGGAGAGGGTGTGGAGAAAAGGGAACCTTCTCGCACTGTTGGTGGGAATGTAAATTGATACACCCACTATGGAGAACAGTATGGAAATTCCTTAAAAAACTAAAAATAGAATGACCATATGACCCAGCAATTCTACTACTGGGCATATACCCAGAGAAAATCATCATTCAAAAAGACACATTCATGCCAATGTTCATTGCAGCACTATTTACAACAGCCAGGACATGGAAGCAATCTAAATGCCCATCGACAGATGAATGGATGAAGAAGATGTGGTACATATATACAATGGAATATTACTCAGCCATGAAAAGGAATGAAATTAGGTCATTTGTAGAGACATGGACGGATCTAGAGACTGTCATACAGAGTGAAGTAAGTCAGAAAGAGAAAAACAAATATCGTATGTCAACGCATATATGTGGAACCTAGAAAAATGGTACAGATGAACCGGTTTGCAGGGCAGGAGACAGAAAAGTAGAGGACTAACATATGGACACCAAGGGGGAAACGTGGCAGGGTGGTGGTGGTGGGATGAATTGGGAGATTGGGATTGACATATATACAGTAATATGTATAAAATAGATAACTAATAAGAACCGGCTGTTAAAAAAAAAAAAGATACCTGGGAGCTCCCTGGTTGCCTAGCGATTAGAATTCCGGGCTTTCACTGCCATGGCCCGGGTTTAATACATAGTCAGAGAACTGAGACCCCACAAGCTGCACAGCTCGACCAAAGAAGAGAAAAAAGATATCTGCACTCCCATGTTTATTGCAGCATTATTCACAATAGCCAAGACATGGAAGCAACCTAAATGACCCTCAATGGATGAACGGATAATGATACCGTGATATATATATTGGAATGGAATATTATTCAGCCATGAAAAAGAAGGAAACCCTGCCATTTGCAACAACATGGACAGACCTTGAGGGTATTATGCTAAGTGAAATAAGTCAGAGAGAGAAAGAAAAACACTGTACAATCTCACTTATATGTGAGAATCTAAAAAAGGTGAACTTGTAGAAACAGAGTAGAATGGTAGATACCAGGAGCTGGGGGTAGAGGAATTGGAGAGATGTTGGTCAAAGGTTATAAACTCGCAATTAAGAGGTGAGTAAGTTCTGGAGATCTAATGCTCAGCCTTGTGATTATAGTCAACAACATTGCATATATACTTTCAAAGTTGCCAAGAGAGTAGACCTTAAATGTTCTCACCACAAAAAAGAAGTGATGTGACGTGGTAGAGGTGTTAGCTAAAGCTATGGTGGTAATCATGTTGCAACATATAAAAGTATCAAATCAACAAATTGTATACCTTAAACTAGAACAATGTTATATCTCACTTATACGTCAAAAACAAATATATTTTGAAAAATTTCCATGCATTCATTCAAATATAATATAATAAGAATACAAACGTATATAATATAATAAGATATATATATAAATATAATAAATAAGAATACAAACGTATACTAAGATATTTGTATTAATATTAATGGGGCTTGACTGTACATATTATTTTTTTAATTTCTATTTTATATTGGAGTAGAGTTGATTAACAATGTTGTGTTAGTTTCAGGTATACAGCAAAGTGATTCAGTTATACATATACATGTATCTTCTTTTTCAAATTCTTTTCCCATTCAGGTTATTACAGAGTACTGAGCAGAGCTCCTCATGCTATACAGTAGGTCCTTATTGGTTATCTATTTTAAATATAGCAGTGTTGTACATATCAAAAATAAATAAATAAATAAAAGCAAAAATAAACAAATGAGACTTAATCAAACTTACAAACTTTTGCACAGCAAAGGAAACCATATACAAAATTAAAAGACAACCTACAGAATGGGAGAAAATATTTGCAAATAATGCAAGTGACAAGCGCTTAATTTTCAAAATAAACAAACAGCTCATACAACTTAAGAACACCAACAAAAATAATCCAATCAAAAAATGGGCAGAAGACCTAAGAAGACATTTCTCCAAAGAAGACATACAGATGGCCAACAGGCACATGAAAAGATGCTCAACATTGCGAATCATTAGAGAAAGGCAAATTAAAACTACAATGAGGGGGACCTGCCTGGTGGCGCAGTGGTTAAGAATCGCCTGCCGATGCAGGGCACACAGGTTCAAGCCCCAGTCCGGGAAGATCCTACATGCCGCAGAGCAACTAAGCTTGTGTGCCACAGCTACTGAGCCTGCGCTCTAGAGCCCATGAGCCACAACTACTGAGCCCATGTGCCACAACTACTGAAGCCTGTATGCCTAGAGCCCGTGCTCCGCAACAAGAGAAGCCACCACAATGAGAAGCCCATGCACTGCAACGAAGAGTAGCCCCCGCTCGCCGCAACTAGAGAAAGCCTGCGTGCAGCGATGAAGACCCAACGCAGTCAAAAATAAGTAAATAAATAAATTTATTTAAAAAAACCCAAAACTGCAATGAGGTACTACCTCACACCGGTCAGAATGGCCATCCTTAAAAAGTCTACAACTAACAAATGTTGGAGGGGGTGTAGAGAAAAGGGAACCCTCCTACACTGTTGGTGAGAATGTAAACTGGGGCAGCCACTATGGAGAACAGTATGGAGGTTCCTCAAAAAACTAAAAATAGAGTGGCCTTATGATCCAGCAATCCCACTACTGGGCATATATCCAGATAAAACTATAATTCGATGATACACACATCCCTATATGCATAGCAGCACAATTCACAATATCCAAGACAGGGATGCAACCTAAGTGTTCATTGACAGAGGAATGGATAAAGAAGATGTGGTACATATATACAATGGAATACTACTCAGCCATAAAAAAGAATGTAATAATGCCATTTGCAGCAACAAGGATGGACCTAGAGATAATCATACTAAGTGAAGTAAGTCAGAAAGAGAAAGACAAACACCATACGATGTCACTTATATGTGGAATCTAAAATATGACACAAATAAGTTAATCTATGAAACAGAAACAGACTCACAAACATAGAGAACAGACTTGTGGTTGCCAAGGAGAAGGGGGGCGGGGGAGGGGTGGGCTGGGAGTTTGGGGTTAGCAGATGCAAACTAGTATATATAGAATGGTAGCACAGGGAACTATATTCACTATCCTGGGATAAGCCATAATGGAAAAGAATACACGCATGCAAACTAGTATATATAGAATGGTAGCACAGGGAACTATATTCACTATCCTGGGATAAGCCATAATGGAAAAGAATACAAAAAAGAATATATATAACTGAGTCATTTTGCTGTACAGCAGAAATTAACACAACATTGTAAATCAACCATACTTCAGTAAAATAAATAAACTTTAAAAATACTGAAATGGGGGCTTCCCTGGTGGCGCGGTGGTTGAGAGCCCACCTGCCGAGGCAGGGGACACGGGTTCGTGCCCCGGTCCGGGAAGATCCCACATGCCGCGGAGCTGCTGGGCCCGTGAGCCTGTGCTCCGCAACGGGAGAGGCCACAACAGTGAGAGGCCCGCGTACCGAAAAAAAAAAAATACTGAAATGACTAACGGCACCTGGGTTTGAATCACTGCACTACTTTTCCTAGTTATTCTTCCTCTCCAACTTGGTCTCAGCTCTTTGCTCCCCAACAGGGATTTGCTGGTGTCCATCTCCCAGATCTTGCTTTCAGAAATCATTCCCCTCACTTCACAGAAAGTCACCCGATTACTTATTTGGGTTGGCTGGAAGCTCATCCCTCTGTATCCTGCTACCTAAGGGCTAGGCACCATTAAATGTTCTGAAGTGGCCTTTGGTGGTGTTCATTCTTAATCATTCATGCGTGAACAGAACATGGAAAACTGGAAATTAAATATCTAGGGATTGAAGAGTAAATTTAAAAATTGCCAGGGGACAAGACCCGTTTCTCCATGAAATATACCTGTTATATAATGATTATTAAATGTTAGTACAATGCCAGGATTGCTTTTTTGCCTTTTTCATCAGGTTAACATAAAACATGGAAAACAGTGGAAAACATAAAGCTTTTTGGTTAATAAACAAAATTTGCAAAATCATAATACCTGAAAATATTGGGTTGGCCAAAAATTTTGTTCGGGTTTTTCTGTAAGATGTTACGGAAACACCCAAACTTTTTAGCCAACCAATAGATTTTAAAACTCTCATTTATTTTTTAGGTTAAAGTTTATAAAATATATTCAACCATTAGTGAACCATTTATATATTATTTTGCATCAAAGTTCACAATATATGTTCAAAACCAGATATAGTGGTTCTTCAATTACACAAAAACATTTATCCAACACTTCACCTGAAAGAAGAATTACTATATGGAGCTTTTGTGTAAACCTCACGGAACTGGATTTCAAACCTCAGAAACACAAAGGAGATTTTTTTGAGAAACATTTAATTATACCGGGAAAAAAAAGAGAGCGTTGGAAGATCATGAAATGGGTATCATTTCATGAGACCAGATTGAAAACTGGCTTCTTCCTTCTTTCACAAACCGTCCACGTAGCCCTGGTGCTTGTGATTGACACTGGCATCACTGATGTGCCGAATCACTTTTAAAATATTTACCCAAACATTTTGGGTGCCTTATATAAAATCTGAGTCAGTCAAGCAATGCAATCCCATACATACTTCCTTATTAGACGTTACTGCATGCCAGGTGCTGTAGGGGGACAGAGAAGTTTAGGGTAAGGCTCCAGAGCACGGGGAACTGCTGATCCAGCCAAAGAGAGAAGGCCACGCCTGCAGCAGTGCAGGAGCTCACCACACACTTGTTAAGAACGTGCATCCTCCACGCATGCACGTGACTCACGTGGAGCAGACATTCATTGAAAAGGAAAAGCCACTTGTGCAGGGCTTTGCAGGATGGGGAGGACAGAACAGCTAGGGAAGACCCTGGAAAACCTAGCGAGTCAGTGAGAATGGACAGAGGAAAAGGAAAGGAAAGGAACACAGTAACCAGGTATTTGTAACATTCCAGACTCCATCCATGCACTGTCTCACTAGGTCCTCATGTCATCCTATCAAGTGAATAATACCCTGCCTGCGTTTCAGAAGAGGATATTGGGGTGCGGGCTCAGATTCCCACGGCTGTGCTTTTCGCATGACACATCTCCTCTGTGAAAGCCTCAAAGGGGGGTAGTGCTTCGATGAGCGGCGTCCTCACTTGATAAATGGTGAGACAGGAGCGCAGGAATTCAAACGCATTTTCAAAACTGAAACGGCCAATTTGGGTCATGATCAGCTCATTCTGTCTGCCAAGCAGCACACTCTCCTCATGTCTAAATCCTTTTCATATTTAATAAATGTCCTTGTGTTTGGCCCTTTGTTAACTTGACTTATGAGGTTTTTATTTCCTCGTGACAGTTATCTCCAAAGTGATGAATTAACAATCCAGTCAGTATGGGTCTGTGGCTGAGCAATTAGAGAAATGTGGTTCTTGCTAAAACCCTCACCGGCCTGTGAGTTCCTGGAGAGAGAGAGTTGTTCCACCAAATCAAATGCTCAAGTCAGCGCTGGCGTTAATGCAAGGGCAGAATGGCTTTGAGAAATTACTTAGGACCATAGATTTTTGCTTAGCTCACGTGTGTACCTCTTCATTGGCTTAAATTATACAGAGATGGATAGACATCTGAGGCTCAAAGATGACACAGAGATTTACAGAACATAGATTCACTGGAAGACGGGTTTCTGAGGTCCCTTCCTCGCTCCCTTAATCTTAACCTTTTCCGTTTCATTTCAGGCCCTCTTATGACTCCCACTGTAGGGGCCAAAGATCTCTAATGGGACTTCAGCTCATACACGGCGTTACATTTCTTTCCTTTTAAGGATGTCTCTTCTTTGAGACCTGCAAACATTCATCTTCTTCCGTATTACCAGCAGCAGCATGTTGCATTAATCCATGATTGTATTTTGTATCTTCAGAGCTCACAAACTTTTAACTACAATGTTTTTTTTTAAAATAAATTTATTTATTCCTGCGTTGGGTCTTCCTTGCTGTGCACAGGCTTCCTCTAGTTGCGGTGAGCAGGAACTACTCTTCGTTGCGGTGCACGAGCTTCTCATTGCAGTGGCTTCTCTTGTTGTGGATCATGGGCTCTAGGCACACAGGCTTCAGTAGTTGTGGCACACGGGCTCAGTAGTTGTGGCTTGTGGGCTCTAGAGCGCAGGCTCAGTAGTTGTGGCGCAAGGGCTTAGTTGCTCTGCAGCATGTGGGATCTTCCCAGACCAGGGCTTGAACTCGTGTCCCCTGCATTGGCAGGCAGATTCCCAACCACTGTGCCACCAGGGAAGTCCCAACTACAATGTTTAAACTCACCAGAATGCTGTAGCATAAAAACATTTCTTGTCAAAGAATCCTTTGAGGTGATATTTTTAAAGCAGAATATTACTAATTTCATTGCAAAAGAAAAGAAAATTTGGTTGCCAGCTTATTACTGTAAAAAAATTGTGTGCAGAATGGAGAAAGTGGAAAAAAAAAAAAACCCAACCCTGACATCTGATATTCTTCTATAATTTTTTATGCAAATGACAAAATCGTACACATAAATGGGGTCATATTTTCTTTAATTTACATATATTTTTTCAATAATCTGTCACAGACATCTTTCTGTAGCAAGAAAGATCTATTTTATGCATTTGAATTCTGCATAATATTCCACTGCATGTACACATCATGATTTATTCCTATTGACAGAAAAGTTGGTTGTTTCTAATTTTCGGCTTTTTTCAAAAAGGGTGTCATCAATATTAATTTATATACATATATTTTATCTACTTCTTTTGCCCTTATCCTTTGGATAAATTCCCAGAAATTGAATTTATGGATCAAATGCTATGCAAATTAACAAGTTTGCTATGTAGTGCTAACCTGCCCTCTAGAAATTCTGTGCCAATTTTTATTCTAACTAACATTATGTAAGGATATCTATTCCCACACACTCTTTAGCAATTTAATTAACCATTACATTTTTTCCAAATGGCAAAAATTGATACCTCACTTTTGTTTTCATTTGTATTTCTTTGATTATTACCAATGTTGGGTGTATGTTCTTTTGAGTAATGTCCATTTGTAGTTCTTCTATGAATTGTCTATATTTTTCTCCACTGCTTTAATGGAGGTGTTTACATTTTTCTTATTTATTTCTAAGATCTCTTTGCATATTATGGATCTTAAATCATTGCCATAGATGTTGCAAATATTTTCTCCACATTGTCATTTGTTAACATTGTTATTAAATTATGGCAATTTTTACATTTAATTTTTAACATATCTGGAATTTATCTTGATGTCATATAGGAAAATCTAGCCTACTTTCCCTCCAGATGGTTTAGTTTCCCCAGCTTCGTTTATTGAATAATTCATCATGGTGGATCGACTGCAGTAATGACCCCAACGAGCTCCCTGCTCCCTGCAACCAAGCTCTTTGCAAGTGTCCTCCTCTGCTGACTCTACTTGGGCATCTGACTTGCTTTGTCCAATGGGTTGGTAGCAAACATGATGCAAGCAGAAAGTTGAAAAGTGCCTGGGAATTGAGGCTCACCCCCTGCTGCTCCTGGAACTCTGTGCTGCATAAACAGGTCCAGGGAGCTTGTTGGATAGTGAGATGTGTGGCCCAGTCCCCCTGTTCCTCCCAGTGACTCCTGAGTTGTCTGAGCGAGACCATTCAAGCCTTCAGCTCCAGTCAAGCCACCAGCTGACCGCACACCCCGGAGCACCCAGACCCAAGAATTACCCAGCTCACTCCAGCCCAAACTGCCAAACCACCAAACCATGAAGTAAATAAATGGTTCTTCTTTTAATCTACTGCATTTTTGGATGGTGTGTTTCTCAATAAAAGGTAACTGGTGTATCCTTCTTCCCTATACTGATTTGAATGTCACAGTTTTCGTGTGCTGAATTCCCATTTACACATGTGGCTGTTTCTGAGCTCCTTATTCTGTTTCTTTGGCCTCCTTGCTCCTTCTTCTGGTAGTTTCACACTTTTAAACTTATTGTAGCTTTATGGCATGCTTTACTATTTGATAGGTTAATTTCTCTCCCATCACCCTGATTCTTCTTTTTTATTTAGCAGAAACTTGTCGAATTCACCAAAAAAAAAAAAAAAGTCTTGCTAGGATTTTATTGTTAATTGCATTCATTTCTTGGAGTATTTTGAATTTTCAGCACAGAAGTCTCTTATCTACTTGTATGTCCTTCAGCCATATTTGACATTTTTCTTCAGAAAGACCCCAGTAGGAGGTATATGTTAAAAGATTTGTTGTAAAAAAATGGTTAACAGGATTGTGGAGGCCAGTCCAAATCTGTAAGGCCATCGAGAAGGGTAGGCAGAAGACCTTGGGCATGAAACAGCTGTCCACAGCTGGGACGCAGCTGGAATTTCTCCTCCTCCTTCTGGGAAACCTCAGTGCTGCTCTTAAGGACTTAAACAGAGTGAATGAGGCCCACCCAGATTACCTAAAATAATCTCCCTTACTAAAAGTCAACTGAATATGGATTTTAGTTATGCTTACAAAATGCCTTCAAAGTAACACCTAGATTAGTATTTGCTTCAATACTGGGGATAATAATTTAGCCAAGCTGACACAAAAAACACCATAGCATTTATATTAGTGATTTTTTTGTTCCAGAGTTTTCATCTTATTTTCTGTCCATTGATTTTCAATAGAAAAATGAGTGATTTAAAAGTTTTCTTTTCTTAAAAAAATTTATTTATTTATTTATTTATGGCTGTGTTGGGTCTTCATTGCTATGCACAGGCTTTTCTCTAGTTGTGGCGAGCGGGGGCTACTCTTCGTTGCAGTGTGCAGGCTTCTCACTGCGGTGGCTTCTCTTGTTAAGGAGCGTGGGCTCTAGGTGAGCAGGCTTCAGTAGTTGTGGCACAAGGGCTCAGTAGTTGTGGCTCGCGGACTCTAGAGCACAGGCTCAGTAGTTGTGGCGCACGGGCTTAGTTGCTCTGCAGCATGTGGGATCTTCCCAGACCAGGCATCGAACCTGTGTCCCCTGAATTGGCAGGTGGATTCTTAACCACTGCGTCACCAGGAAAGTCCCTAAAAAATATTTTTCTTGTATCTTGTACCTCTGTGCTTTTGTTATGCTTAATAGATTTTTTTGTTTTGTTTTTCAAACACGAATAATATTTTCATTTTCTACAGTCTTTTGTTGTCTTATTTTATTGGTCAGAACTTCCAGAAAAATCTTAAAGGATGTAAGACTTCTGCTTCTATGGACCTTGAGGGCATGATGCTAAGTGAAGAAGTCAGAGAAAGTCAAATACTCTATGAACTCACTTATGTGTGGGATCTAAAAAACAAACAACATGCGCTTCCCTGGTGGCGCAGTGGTTGAGTCTGCCTGCCGATCCAGGGCACGCGGGTTCGTGCCCCGGTCCGGGAAGATCCCACGTGCCGCGGAGCGGCTGGGCCCGTGAGCCATGGCCGCTGAGCCTGTGCGTCCGGAGCCTGTGCTCCGCAACGGGAGGGGCCACAACAGTGAGAGGCCCGCGTACCAAAACAAACAACAAACCCAAACTCATAGAAAAGGGGATCAGATTTGTGGTTACCAGAGGTGGAGGGTGTGTGTGTTGGCAGGCTGGTGTTGGGGCGGGGGGTGGATTGGAGGAAGGTGGTCAAAAGATACAGACTTCCAGTCATAAGATAAATATGTCCTGGGGATGTAATGTACAGCACGATGACTCTAGTTAACACTGCCGTGGAGGTATATTTAATTGTTAAGAGAATAGATCTTAAGAGTTCTTATCACAAAGGAAAAAACTTTTTTTTTTTGGTATCTATATGAGATGACGGGTGTTAGCTAAACTTACTCGGGTCATCATTTCACAATATCTAAGTTATTATGCTGTACATCTTAAACTTACACAGGGCTGTATCTCAGTTATATCTCAATAAAACTGGAAAAAAATGACTACTAACCACTATTCCTAATAGAATGACCCAAGGGGCAACACTATTAGATATATTGATTACTTTAGTTCAGAGAAAGCTCTGACCTTGGAATAATACCCACACCCCTCCCCCCCCCAGAAAAAGACTTCTGCTTCTAGATGTTTTAGACTGACCCTCTTTCTGGACGCCACCCCTCCCCACCCCCCCCAAACTGTGCAAAATGTAAGAACATTTTTCCTAAACTCTTCAAAGTGCTTAGAAGATGGCAAGGCCTTAGAGGAAAAGAACCCAGAGTCAGAGCCAAGTGTTCGGGTCCACTTTTGCTCTGGGAGTGTTTGGAGATCAGGAAGAGACAGGAAGAGCTGAGCTGTGTTCCCAGCCCCCCTGGGGCAGAGGTTGTAATCCAGGCCCTGCCAAGGGTGTGGGCCTAGCAAACCAGCCTTCACTGGGGCCTGCCTGGCTCTTCCAAACACTGGCCTGTAAAGAGAATCTGGCAGAATCCTGTCCTTGCGTGGATTCTGACCCAGATTCCAGCCATCTTGGTGGCCAGCAAAATTCTAAGCCCTTATGTGGGTTGAGGTGACCCAGACTGCTGGCACCCCAGGTGCTTGGCAAAAGCAATTCTTTAAAAATTCTCTTTGGAGAAGATCACATCATTTTGGTCTCAATTTCTACAAATAGTTTTTCAAGTAAAATAGCCAGCATACCATCAGGAAAAGGCCCCCAAGTGATAACACTCCATGAACAAGAACCCACAGAAACAATCAACAACAGAAACAAACTTACAAAGACTCCAGATAACAGAATTAACAGGCAGAGGGTGACAAAGAACCTCCTTGTTTTGTTCCTGCTTTGGAAGAAAATCATTTTTGTGTCTCACTATTCGTTATGACATTTGCTCCACTGACCAAGATAGGGTGCCTCTCACTCTTAAATTATTAAGAATTTTTTTAAATTAGTAATGAACATTAAATCATATCAAATCTCTTTTCAGTATATATGCTTGGATTGTGACTTTTATCATGAACTTTGTGGATTTCCTAACATGAAACCATTATTTCATTTCTGAAATGAATCCTAATTGGTGTTAGTGTGTTTTTAAAAGTATGCTTCTGATTTTGTTAGTATTCTTATATTAATGCTCATAAGTGAGACTGGTATGTGCTTTATTTGTGTTTTTTTTTTGAGCCATCTGTCAGATTTTGGTATTGAGATCATAAAGACAATTGGAAAATTAAAAAAAAAACTTTTATGTTATGAATTTGTGTTTTAGAAGGTCAGAATTATTAAGGATTGTCTGTTCTGTTGGTCTATTTTAGATTCTGCTCTTTTTGGTTTATAAATTATAGGTGATTTTGAGCATCTTTGCAATAGTATTTCTTTCTTTGTGAGCTGATTTCGGCCTTAATCTAACATTTTTGGTTTGTTTGGTCATCATAGTCATATATTTTTAAGAGCTTTTCACATATTAATGAAATTAAGTCCTCATTATAAGTGTTACAAATATTTCCCCCAGTTTTAAATTTTACTTTGATTTGTTTATTGCTTTTGTTCTATGGAAATTTACAATTTTAAATCAATTTTATCAATCTATTTTATCTCTTCTGTGTTTTATGTTTTGCTTAGGAAGGACTTCTTCATTCTGATTATTTTTAAAACCCCCATATTTTTCCTCTTTTATCATTTCATTTTTTGATGTTTGACTTGATGGTCTGTTTGGAATTTATTTTGAAGTAAAGGATGAGAAAGGAATCCAGTTATTTCCCTGAGATGGCTATAACAATATGTAAAACATGATTTAACGAATCTTTTTACCTCAACTGATTTGAAATACTACTTTTTCTTCCCATTTTTATTTTGATCTATGTCTCGACTTTCTGGTCTATCAATCTATAGGGTCATTGCCAATACCAAACACTTTTACACTCCCTAGATTTATAATACATTTTAATATCTACATTTTCTAGTGGCTTATGATCCTATTATTATGTTTATTTCTACTTCATTTCCTTATGGTTTGATATTATTTTTCTTTTATAATTTTGTGATTACCTTCGTGGCTTAATATAAAGTTAATTTTTATAATGTTACATAATTAATTGAGAAAAAGTATGTTTGCTGATGAAAATTTTCATGTACAGTTTGAGGTAAAAAATGATAGCTGAATTGTTCATATCATCTGTTTCCTTATTGTGTGTTTGTTTCTTTTCTGAATGCTCATTCAAATTCTAAGAGAGGTGAGTTAAAATCTCCAAATATGATGGTGGATATGTCACATTTAGTATCCCACCAGCTTTTCCGTTCAGTGCAATTGTCACTTGGTGCAAATGTGTTTAGGATATGTTACTTTGTGGGTTGGTTGTAAACTCTTACCAATAACCATCCTTTAATTTTTTCTTGAAGTCCACTTTGATATTGATGTTGTCAGTTCTGCTTTCTCCTCGCGTTGGTTTGTTATATTTTAATCTATTCCCCTACATTAATATGTCTGTCTCATTTGCTTTAGGCATATCCTATAAACATAGCTGACTGTGCATGTTTAACATAGGCCTTTAACTGATCCATATTTGGTTTTCTAAGCCCGTTATGAGGGTTTATTTTCCCAGTGCGGGTCCCCTGGGCTGGCGTGCCCACGTGGGGCTCAAACCCCTCACTCCTTAAGGAGGAATCCAAGTTGTGATGTCCCCTCTCGCTGTGGGTCGCCCACAGGGGGTGTGGGTCCTGAGTCGATCACGTCTCTGCCCCTCCTACACGTCTGCGTGTGGTTTTTCCTTTACATCCTTGGTGGTAGAAGAGCTGTGCTGCCCATCTTCAGGTCGTTCTCAGGGGGAGTTGTTCCATGTGTGGTCGTGATTGTGGTGTGTCCATTGGAGGAGGTGAGCTCAGGGTCTTCCCAATCTGCCATCTTGAGTCCTGTTAACCCTAGGCAATCTTAATCACATTCTTTTTTTTTTGCTATTTTAAATTTTATTTATTTATTTATTGGCTGTGCTGGGTCTTCGTTGCTGCATGCGGGATTTCTCTAGCTGTGGCAAGCGGGGGCTACTCTTCGTTGCGGTGCGTGGGCTTCTCTTGTTGTGGAGCACGGGCTCTAGGCATGCGGGCTTCAGTAGTTGTGGCTCTTGGGCTCTAGAGCGCAGGCTCAGTAGTCGTGGCTCACGGGCTTAGTTGCTCTGCAGCATGTGGGATCTTCCCGGACCAGGACTCGAACACCTGTCCCCTGCACTGGCAGGCGGACTCTTAACCACTGTGCCACCAGGGAAGTCCCTTGGTCCCATTCTTGATCCTGTTGTATTTTCTCTTCACAAGACATTTTTTTTAATTCAACTACAGTGGATTTACAATATTATTTTACTTTTAGGTGTATAGCATAGTGATTCAGTATTCTTGCATTATATAATTCCATTTTAAGTTATTTTATGATAATGGCTATAATTCCCCGTGCTATATAGTATGTCCTTGTTGTTTATTTATTTTGTACACAGTAGTTTGTACCTGTTAATCCCATACCCCTAATTTGTCTCTCCCCACTCCCCTCTCCCCTTTGGTAACCACAAGTTTGTGTTCTATATCTGTGCGTCTGTTTGTTTTGCATATACAATCTTTTCTTTTCTTTTTTAGATTGCACATATAAGCGATATCACACAGTATTTGTCTGTCTGACCTCTTTTACTAAGCATAATATTCTCTAGGTCCATCCACGTTGCTGCAAATGGCAGAATTTCATTCACAATTTTTTACTAATATTCCACTGTGTATATAAACCACACCTTCTTAATCCAATCATCTGTTAACGGACACTTGGGTTGCTTCCATGTTCACAAAACACAGTTTTAATGGATGGACACATAGCTTGGTTAGGACCTATGGGACACAAAGAACACTTTGAGAGAACATCTGAAAAGCTCCCTTGCTCTCCCAAAAACAATCCAAGCTCACTATCTTGAAAGGATGTGGGCAAAACACACGTACTCCACGAGCCAGCCTTAAGATAAAGCTGATATCATCTTGAAAGCAAACTTGAGGGATGTGAAGAATCGATCCTGTTGTACTTTCTTCAAAGTGTTTATCCTCCTCTGATATTCTCATATTTATTTATATGGTGCTGATTGCTTTCCCCTTTTCACCAGCCTATAAACTCCATGAGGGCAGAGACCCTTCCCATTTTATTCATTATTTCTTTTTAAAAACAATATTTTTAAGATTTATTTAGGCTGCACTGAGTCTTAGTTGCTGCATGCAGGATCTTAGTTGCGGCATGCGGACTTCTTAGTGGCTGAGTGCATGTGGGATTTAGTTCCCCCACCAGGGATGGAACCTGGGCCCCGTGCATTGGGAGTGCAGAGACTTTTTCACTGGACCACCAGGGAAGTCCCTATTCATTGCATGTCTTTGATTGTTTTAACAGTGCCTGGCATGTAGGAGGAGCTGAGTGAATGGAGAAAAATATGAAACAGCAAAAGCTGCTTTTCCTCTTTCCAGTATTTCCAAAAGATGTTCCAATTATCAATTCTCTTTCCTCTATTTAATTTTCCAGCTCCCTAAAACTGCCTCCAACACACCACACAGACACACACCAAACACACACAGCACACACACACTACACACCACACACACACACACCACACACACACTACACACCACACTCACACACTATAAACCACATACACCACACACACTACACACCAAACAGCACACACACACCACACACACATCACACACACCACACACACACTACAAACCACACACACCACACA
>NW_021703782.1:2662057-2665773 GCF_005190385.1 Monodon monoceros
CATACACTACACACACCACACTCACACACTACAAACCACACACACCACACACACTACACACCAAACACAGCACACACACACTACACACCACACACACAATCACACATACTACACACCACACATACCACACACACACTACATACCACACTCACACACCAAACACACACACCACACACCACACACACCACGCACACACCACATACACCATCTATAACACACATAACACACCACACACACACACACCACACTCACACCACACACACACACCACACGCATACACAGCATGTACACACACACACCACACACCGCACAGGCACACCACACACACATACACCACGCACACACCACACATGCACACAGCACACACACATACACCACACACACACCACACACACACCACACACACTCACATACTTGCAAGAGGGCAAATTAATACCCAGAGGTTAAGGGAATTCTGGCATGCGGGAGAGCTTAATTATGCACTTGATTTAGTAAAGTTCACAAAATGTCGGGTGTATTCGGTCACTCCTACCCTCCGTTTCACATCATTTAAATTATCTGAAATATGATCCAATTCTTATTTCTGTTTACTGCCTAGTCGCTGCCAAAGAGTACTGAATGTTGCTTTTGTTGTTTCTTCAAATATGATTCAATAGATATCAAGATTATATTGTAAACAGATCTGTTTTTGTTAGAGATTTAGTTTCAAATGATTTGGTTTGACCAACATAATCAGACTCTGGCAATGCAAGTTACACGCGGAAATCTGATATTAATATTTAGGCCACTTTCTTCAGCTATTTTATCTGGAACATGTGGTTAAGACTAGAAACCTGGATTCCCACATTGCCGTTTTTGCTTTACCACACCTTTACCTTGCTTAAAGGACCAGAGTTGAAATGACAAGCTGTTATGGCTCCTGTTTTGCAATGAGAATGATTTATTCTGTTAGTACACAACAGGAGTGCTATAAATGTTGAACACATGTATGGATGAATATAAATAAATACTAAAAAGGATTCAAACAAATTATTAGTTGCGCTCTAGTTTTTTGTTCTTAAAGCTTTCTGGAATGACTAGGGATGTCGCTGAAGAAACTGAAGGAAGAGAGGAAAACTCTTGTGCTTTTGGATAAATAGAGGCAATGACGTTAGGCTGAATTTCTGTAAAATTCTCATCAGTTGTCATCAGTCCACTCTATAAAACCCATTTGTCGCAGAGACTGCTGGGTGGGCAGGAAATGTTGGAGCTGCATCAAAGTTAGCAGTCATTCGTGCTATTCCCCCAATATTCCCAGTTCTTGTTCTCTGGGCATGTGGTCGAATCCTACTTCCTGGCGCCCTTGTGACGGTGTGGACCTATGTGACTACTTGTGGACAATGAGTTGTGAGCAGAAATGACAATGACCCATGTCACGGTTCAGCCAGAGCATTTTATCAGTGAGTTGAAACCCCCTCCAGAGCTCCCTTTCCTTCTGGAGTGACTACCAGCAATTCTCCTGATCGTGGGTGCCAGGGTCCTGGGATGAGGGTGGTGTGGAGTACCCAGCTGAGACCCAAGAATCATGCGTTGATCAGGAACTGGGAACTGGAAATAAATCTTTCTTGTCTAAGACACTGAGATTTGGGGCAGTCTGTCAGTGCAGCAAAACCCAGCCCATTCTGACTGATATGTAGAATTTAAGTGACCTGCTCCAAGGGGGGAGTGCTGCTGCATCTCTTGCTTTGCTGCTATGTCTGGGCTCAACCCTCTGCCCTGTTTCTTACGGCCCACAAACAACTTGTGGACTTTACTTCTGCATTCCATCTTGAATCTTACTGCCTTACCCAGCTGATGGGCTCAAATAAAATACATATAACTTTTATTAGAACTAAGATTTGAGGCCAGGTCTATCTCCTTATCTGTCATTCCTCTCATTTATTCATTTCTTCATTTATAAAACAAAATGTTGAGCATTTCTATGAGCCAGTGTTAACCACCAGCATAAAATGGCAAATAAAAAACTCATTGGGAGGGGGAGGGAGAGGGATGGACTGGGAGTTTGGGGCTGGTAGATGCAAACTATTATATGTAGAATGAATAAACTACAAGGTTCTATTGTACGGCACAGGGAACTATATCCAATCTCCTGGGATAAACCATAATGGAAAAGAATATTTAAAAAAATGCATATATGTGTATAACTGAGTCACTTTGCTGTACAGCAGAGATAGGCACAACATTGTAAATCATCTATACTGCAATTTAAAAAGATAATGAAGAAAAAAATCATGGGAATTCTATTCTACTTGGAAAGACAAAAATTAATCAAATAATTATACAAATAAATGTAATTACAACAGTGATAAGTGCTATGAAGAGGAGATTCACACAGTATCTATCACCTTATCATCTATCTGTCTATCCATCTATCATCTATCTGTCTACCTATCTTTCTCTATCTCTCATCTACTTATGAATACTAATAAAGCACATCTGACAAAACGTTCATAATTAGAGAGTGCTGGTATCTAGGGATGATGTTATACAGATATTTTCGTATTATTTCTGCAGCTTTTCCCTCAGTATGAAATTCTGTCAAAATTAAAAGGCTTCTTCAAAGTACTGACTGGTATAGTAGCATGCAGCTTTACTGGCCAGAATCAGCTGGGTTGTTAATCTCCGTTTGGTACTTTATTCAAACTCTTGGTCAAATCATACTGCCTGGCATTGCCATCCCTCTTTCTGTATCTGTGCTAGTCATCATTCCTGCAATCCTGTGGCCCACACATGGTAGTGAAATGAAAGAAAATTTGTTTAAAATTGTGCTTTGTATTAAAACAAAGCACAGGGACTTCCCTGGCGGTCCAGTGGTTAAGAATCCGCCTTCCAATGCAGGGGCGGCAGGTTTGATCCCTGGTCGGGGAACTAAGATCCCACATGCCGGCAGGGCAACGAAGCCTGCGTGCGCTGCAACTACAGAGCCCATGTGCTCTGGAGCCCGCCTGCCACAACTAGAGAGAAGCCCACGCACTGCAACGAAAGATCCAGCGTGCCACAACTAAGACCCGATGCAGCCAAAGATAAATAAATAAATTTTGTTTTTAAAAAAACCCAAATTAAAAAACATTCCCTTTTTGGTTTTTTTTTCTGCTTTAAGAAAAGTGATATATAATAAATGCTGAAAATCAAGAAAAGATACAGAAAGTCTAATAAAAAATGAAAATTACTCATAACTAATCAGTTGGTGGTCATGGCTATTAACATTCTGGCAAAGTTCCTATCATATACTTTTGGTTTTCATTTGGCAGTATTAATTGTCTTTTGTATGTAACAAGTTAACCTGAAACTCAACTGTTTAAAACAATAAACACTCACCATCTCACACAATGTCTGAGGGTCAAGACTCTGGGATGACTGGGTCTGGATCAGAGTTATTAGGGGGTTGTGGCCAAGCTGCAGCCACCTGATGGGGCTGGGTTAAGGGGCTTCAACCTCATTCCCGGAGCTGTTGCCAGGAGGCTTCAGTTCCTCACCAGGGAGGCTGTCCCCAGAGGCACAGAGCTGCTCACACTGTGAGGAAACTGGCTTCCCAAGGGAGTGGGGGAGGAGAGACAGAAACAGAGGAGGGAGGGAGGGAGAGACAGAGACAGAGACAGAGGAGAGAGGGAGGGAGGAAGGGAGAGGGAGAGAGACAGAGGAAGGAGGGAGGGAGGGGGAGAGAGAGACAGAGACAG
>NW_021703782.1:2665783-2688619 GCF_005190385.1 Monodon monoceros
AGAGACAGAGGAAGGAGGGAGGGAGGGGGAGAGAGAGACAGAGACAGAGGAGAGAGGGAGGGAGGGAGGAGAAGAGAGAGAAACAGAGACAGAGACAGAGACAGAGACAGAGGAGGGAGGGAGGGAGAGCCAAGACAGAAGCTGCAGTCTTTTAGGACCTAATCTTGGGAGTGCCATACCATCGTTTGTGCTGTATTCTACTGGCCGTAAGGCTAGCGCTGGTACAGTGTGAGAGACGACCCTACAGAGAGGATGAATACTTGCAGGAGGTAGGAAACATCAGGCCCATGTCGGAGACTCTCCCCTGTATAACACTCTATCACGAGCATTTTACCATGTTATAAACTATTTCCTATGACAGTATTTCAATGAATTAATAAAATTGAATTTATTAATTTCATCCATCAAATTACTGTATTAGTAATAATAATAGTTAATTGCATTCTACTGCTATAGGCCTTCAAATTCATGTACAAAGGGGCATTATAAAGCTATGAGGCTACTTTACATTTTTTATTGACGTATAGCTGATTTACAGTGTTGTGTTAAATTTCTGCTATATAGCGAAGTGATTCCATTATACACACACACACACACACACACACACACACATATACACACATATATTCTTTTTTATATTCTTTTCCATTATGGTTTACCCCAGGATATTGAATATAGTTCCCTGTGCTCTACAGTAGGACCTTGTTTATCCATCCTACATATAATAGTTTGCATCTGTGAACCCCAAACTCCCAATCCATCCCTCTTCCACCCCCCCCCTTGGCAACCACAAGTCTGTTCTCTATGTATGTGAATCTGTTTCTGTTTTGTACATAAGTTCATTTGTATCATATTTTAGATTCCACACATAAGTGATGTCATATGATACTTGTCTTTCTCTTTCTGTGCTGCATTTAGGTAAAGTAAGCGATTATGAGGAAAATCGCCAAGTCCACCCATGTTGCTGCAAATGGCATTATTTTATTCTTTTTAATGGCTGAGTAGTATTCCATTCTATATATGGACCACATCTTCTTTATCCATTCATCCGTTGATGGACAATTAGGTTGCGTCCATGTCTTGGCTACTGTAGATAGTGCTGCAATGAACACAGGGGTGCAGGTATCTTTTTGAATTAGTGTTTTCTCCAGATATGTGCCCATGAGTGGGACGGCTGGATCATATAGTAGCTCTATTTTTAGTTTTTTGAGGAACCTCCATACTGTTCTCCACAGTGGCTGTACCAGTTTACATTCCCAATGAGGCTGTTATTTTAAAAAGTGACATCAGGTTTTATCCATCCATCCAAATCAGTGCTGATCATTAAGGTGCTCACCTTGGGAACCTATGACCTTATTCTGATGATGCTGGGCTGTTGTCACAAACATGCCTGGGACACTTCTTTTGAGATTACAATCAGAGTCTTGCAGCATTTTATTTTCAGTAAACTCGAAGGTGGTATGAGGCAGCTATGTTAGCACGTAGAACATTCATTGGATTTATTCTTGTTCTTCTTCTGTTCAGTTTGTGATACCAAACCAGATGTACAGTCAAAAATGAGCTTTTGGCACTCAATTGCAGCTTAACAAAATGATATTTCTTTGCAAAAATAAGTTGTCATAAGAAGGAACTATATGTGGGATGAACACTGTTGATTCAGAGATTTTAGCTCTTTGGGCTTTGAATGCACTCCCCAGCCCTACCCCAGCCACCTGCCCAGTGAGTGTCCTGAAAAATTTTTTCAAGTATAGTTCTCAGATTAAGTTCTAGTTTTCTAGAAACTTACACCTGCCGACATATAGTCTTGTATTTACATTGCCCATCAATTTTGTTGGCAAAGGAAGTCATGGACCATGAGGCAATGTTAAGTCAGAGTCTAGTCTTATTTGACTGTGTTTCCCCGTCATGCTAGACACAAAGCACATACTTAAGACACACTTGTTGAATTAATGACACATTGAGGGGCTTCCCTGGTGGTGCAGTGGTTAAGAATCCTCCCGTCAATGCAGGGGACACGGGTCCGATCCCTGGTCTGGGAAGATCCCACATGCCACGGGGCAACTAAACCCATGGGCCACAACTACTGAGCCTGCACTCTAGAGCCTGCGAGCCACAACTACTGAGCCCATGTGCCACAACTACTGAAGCTCACGCACGTAGCATGCTCTGCAACAAGAGAAGCCACCGCAATGAGAAGCCCACGCACCGCAACGAAGAGTAGCCCCCACTCGCCGCAGCTAGAGAAAAAGCCTGCACGCAGCAATGAAGACCCAACACAGCCAAAAAAAAACCAAACGAACAAAAAAGACACACTGAAATTCTGGCACTGTAAAAAAAAAAAAAAAAAAAAAGACATTTCAGCTAATAGTACTTGCCTGGTGGTCTAAATCTTAAAATCAATCATGTTGATACTTGGTACTACTATGTCCTTTTTTAATCCTATGTTGTGACATCATAGAATTTGTTCATTTTTCTTGAGTCCTGCAGTAACATTAGTTGGGCTAAAGTAGATAGCAGGCAGAATATGGACATTTCCCCAACAGCCCAAACTCCCCAAACAAAAAATAATGACCACCAAAACAAACCAATTGCCCTAATTTACTAACAGAATTTGTAAAAAGCTGGAATACTTTTCTAACTTTCCTTGAAGTTGTAATGGTGTATCTGTGCATTTCCCACACTGAAACCGTTGTAGTTATCGGTTTTCTCTAAGACATCCAAGAAGTATGTGTGGACCGTATATGTAATCATAGTCTTTTCAAACAACTGCTCGGGGGATGGGATGGGGCAGTGGGGAAATAAGCAAATTGCTACCATTCCCCCAGAAAGCCAATGTTATATTAGCGGTTCTACTGTGGAGGAGACAAATAATCCAATTTCAAGGCTGGCATTAAGTATTACGCTCATCACTCACTTCCTCACGTCAGTGGCAGAAAATTCTGTGATTCCGTGCCAAGCCCTCTAACACAGACACGGCGTGACTTTCTGATGTACTTGGCTTCTTCCTATTTTGAAGTTGTAATGTACACTTCCAAAAAGAATTAGAGGCAGCTTCCAATGTTGAAACAGTGAGACCAGATCATTAAAAGTAAAAACGGAACAAATTCTAATGAATGGACTAGAAATCCCTACAGGAGTTCTCTCACTAGAGGAGAAGTCGCTGCGTATCCAGGAAGAACGTGGGGTGCCTGCATCCAAGGAGGCCCTGGTGAAACCCTGGGGGCTCCGTCCCCACCATGCAAATGAGCAGTTCCCGTTTGCACTGTCCTCGTCCTCGGACACTGGCTGGCTCTTCTCTCTCTTAAAAGGTAACTGCACTTACAGAAAAGCTGACAGAACAGAACTTCCGAACACCCTTTAACAAAACCTTCCTTTTTTTTTTACATTTTCCCCTATTTTCTTGCTCACTCATTCCCTCCCTCTCTCTACAAGCACACACACATGTGTACACACACACACACACACCAGAATTTTTTTCTGAACCATTTGCGAGTATGTGGAAGACGTGCCTTTTACCATGAAATACTGTAGCATCATATTTCCTTCAAACAAGAAAAGGACTCTTTCTTACATAATCAGAACAATTTTCAACACCAGGAAAATTAACCATGATACATACCTCATCTACAGATCTTACTCGAATTTTGTCAAGAGTCTGACTAATGTCCTTTCGAGTAAAAGGAACAGAAGTTCTGACCCGGGTCCATGCAGGATGGGATGGCATTTGGATTTCATGTGTCTTAGTCTCCTTTCATCTGGAGCAGTTCCGCTGTCACTCTGTCCCTCACGACCTTAACAACCTTGAGGAATACTTTGTGGATGGCCCTCAGGTGGGGTTTGCTCAGGCTTGGTAATGGTTTTCGGTGGAATTACACAGAAGGTGCAGCCTGCCAAGAGGTACCTGGTGCTGGTTTGTCCCAATGCTGGATGTCAACCTGACCAGCTTCTGAAATCCTACCTTCTATTTTGTGACATGAGGCAAAATGACAACTTCGAGACCCTGGGACTCACAAATGGAGGGTGGCCGTGTACTGGCTACTCTCTGTCTGTTCCATCCTAGGTTTGTTTCAGACCCTGGGGGTGGAGCCCTGGCACCATCACCGGCCTCCTCTGTCTCGGCCTCTGAACAGATTCAGCCAATGGGAGACGCCGACAAAAGATCAAAGCAGGGAGGAGAGAGGTGCGGGGGGGATGTAGCCCCCGGAAACCTCACTGCTGTGCGTTAGCCCCCAGGCTGCGGCAGTGGCCACGTTCCCCCCACGATCACAGCCACCGCTCCCCACTCGCCCCATCCTCTCAGCCCCGGGCAGGGGGTGGCAGGGGGCGGCTTCCTGCTGTGACCCATCCCCCAAGACGCCCTGCTGGTGCCCCCTTCGCTGCCCACACCCCTAAAAGTGGTCCTTTATTAAAGCACCTTCATTTCTCAGACATGAGTTGAACTCTGTTCTGTGCGATGCCTCTCACTGGTCCAGCTCTCACTCTGTGTGGTGTTTCTGGGGAACAGATAGGGAGGAAGAGACTACTTTTAGAGAAGCATGGACAGAAAGGCCAGGGTGTGACTTGTCATCATTAAGAAGAACAAAGGCCAGTTGTTGGTCCCTCACCACACGTAAGACACCACGTGGAGTCCTGAAGAAACACAGGACATATTTCTTTTCCCTCCACCTGCTTGGAATGGACTCGAGGAGGCAGGTGGGAGCCCTGAACACGGGGGCAACCGGAAATGTTCTTGGCTGCAGCAGAGGAAATGGGAGGATGGAAGTGGATGGGGTGTCTTCCGTTGACCAGACACGTTACCCAGGGCCGAGCTTGTTCTTTTTCTTATCTCGTCTCAGGGACCCCTTGTACAGATGAAAACACCGAGACTCAGAGAAGTCAAGTGATTCGCCTGAAGTCACAGACGTAACCTGTGAACCCGCTGGGATTCAAACCCAGTTTTGTCCGAATCAAAAGCTCCTGCTCTCTTAGTTATAAAAGCAATACGGAGAAACACTTTCATAAAGGAGAGACTTGGGGAGAAATGCCAGGGAAGGGGAAAAGTTTGTGGTGTCTGGAGTCACTGATGGCTGATGGGAAAATCAGAATCACACAAGCAGACCCAGCGTGCGGTGCGGAGAGGGGGTTTGCAGAAGCCAGCCTCCGGGTACAGAAATCAGGCTGAGGGCCATTGCCTACGATCAGAAGCCAGGGATCCACCAGCACCGTGCAGATGCATGACTGTGCAGGAAGAAAGTCACCATCCACTGGACTGGGGTGGTCCAGACACCTTACTAATGGTTGGTGAAAATACCCTAAATATGACAATCTGCCACTTTTGCAGCCATTCAATTAGAAAAAGATAATATTTAGATGAGAAAAAGTAAAATGTTTTATATCACATATCCCTTGTTAATAAGTTAGATTAAAATTTAGTCCAAAAGATTGTGTACTGGGACTTCCCTGGTGGTGCACTGGTTGGGAATCTGTCTGCCAATGCAGGGGACACAGGTTCGAGCCCTGGTCCGGGAAGATCCCACATGCCGTGGAGCAACTAAGCCCATGTGCTACAACTACTGAGCCTGGGCTCTAGAGCCCACGAGCCACAACTACTGAAGCCTGCGCACCTACAGCCCGTGCACCGCAAGAGAAGCCACCGCAATCAGAAGTCCGTGCACTGCAACGAACAGTAGCCCCCGCTCGCCGCAACTAGAGAAAGCCTGCGTGCAGCAACGAAGACCCAACGCAGCCAAAAATAAATAAATAAATAAATTTATTTTTTAAAAAAGATTGTGTACTATAATGATATATTTGACTGTATAAACCACAAATCCTTCGATTTACATGGCATCTTTCCTCCTTTAAAGGCTGACAACCCAGGACAGGTAAGATAATTCTAAGAGTCACAGCAAGGGCCAGTCTCAGAATTAGACATCATTAAAGCAACACAAATACAGCACTGTGCAATTCAAACTGCTTAAATGTCCCGTTCTTTCTTCACAAGGATTCTGTAAGACAAGTGTCTCACGACCTGCGTCAGGGCCTCTGCCTTCTTCCAGGAGCCTCCCTCTCCCCCAAGTCCCTTTCTTCTCTCTCAACACCTTCCCCATTGTCTAGTCCCTTACTCTCTGCTGATTTTCCTTCCCTGCTGATGTAGTAACTACCATGTAATGTAATAGCTGATAATAATTTAAGACGCCACCATTCCTGGGGCTCTGAGTGCTAATGGAGGCTCTAAAACTAGGGGCTCCTCCATAGAGAACAGACTGGTGGTTGCCAAGGGGGAGGGGGTTGGGGGATGGGGGAGGGATGGACTGGGGGTCTGGGGTTAGCAGATGCAAACTAGTATATATAAGATGGATAAACAACAAGGTCCTACTGTAGAGCACAGGGAACTCTATTCAACACCTTGTGACAAACCATAATGGAGAAGAATATAAAAAATGTAGATATATGAGACACAAAAGGGAGGGGATATGGGGATATATGTATCTGCAGAGCTGATTCACTCTGTTATACAGCAGAAACTAACACAACATTGTAAAGCAATTACACTCCAATAAAGGTGTTAAAAAAAATAGGTGTATAACTGAATCACTTTGTTGTACAGCAGAAATTAACACAACATTGTAAAATCAACTATACTTCAAAAAACCCCGAGGAGCTCCTCTACTCAAAGAAAGGCTGCTTGGATGGTGCAACCACAGGTGATGTGCCGTCACGTTCTGGGGTAAGGAGACCCCACATACTCCGTTTATAAGGAGCATCTGGGCGCGGCCGTCAGAAGTACAGGGAAGTTGGTGCAGACCTTCCATGAGGCGGGAGGTGGGGAGAGGGAGGAAGTGCATCTGGTCCCTGCAGACCTACTTGCTTGTCTGTGAGGACCTAGGAATTGGGCGGGTAGTCCCTGGAGGCACCTGAGCCTGGCTGTGCGATGGGCCTGGCCTGAGCACAGCACCCCGACTCCTTTATCTTCTTAAGGAAATGACAGTGGATGACCCCCAGTGCCAGGAGCATTACAGTGGAGACCCACGGCCCTACGTGCTGCTCCCAAAGACTGAGGCTCACGTGGCAACTTGCAAGGCCACCTCCACAATCCTGCTGACAGCTGGCTCTCCCCCAAGGCTGTCACAAGGAAGAAAAATTTGATTTCGTAACGCATGCCCTTTGTAACGTGCAACTGTCCTCTTGGCTACAAAAGGCAATTTTTCCTAGGTTAGGCGCACAATGTTGATTTATTGGTCTTAGCGTGAAATTCCTGGAATGGACAGAAGGATGAGGGGTTAATTTTTTTGTTCTTCCTTATTTGCTAGGAAATAGCATCCAAAGGTCTTGGGAAGAACGGGAGAGGTAATTCTCCTCTCCTGACTTTGCAGACCTGGACCTAGGAAGGCAGAGCACAACGGACCTCTGTCCTTGGTGCCCAAGAGCCTCAACCATGAGTCTCTCCTGGCCACTACTTGAGGCAAAAAGCCATTGCTATGGATGGAGAGCAGGTGTCACAGAAGGGAGATCTGGGTTGTGCCTGGGAGAGGGGGAGGCTGGTTACCAGTGAGTGTCCTTCCCCCACCGTAGCCTGGACCCAGGGGGAGATTTGAAGTCGATGCCTTTCCAGCAGATCTGAGCCCGACGGTCCCTGTACTCATACAGAGCCCAAACCTTGCAGAAGGGTCTCTCTCCACACGCAGGAGAATGCAGTACCTTGCCTCTGCCCAACAGCACTGGATGCATGAAACACCCCCTTCCCTCCTCAGCACCACGAGTCCACACTCGTTCCTGGGCGCTGGTCACTCTGGGTTCCACTCCAGCCCGGAGCTCTGATCCCCCATCAGCGTTTCCCCTCTTACGTTCAGCAGTGACCTGGGAACTGCGGAATCTCACTTTCAGGCCATGCAAAGTTTTCATCCTTCCCTTGCACGTTAAAGTTAAAATGTAAAGAACGGTAAGAGGTAAAGAAAGATTAATTTAATACAAGCCTCGTACAGAGGCAATGCTACCCAGAGCTTTGCCATCTGGGGTTTCCGGAAATTAGATTTAGATTATCCCTTACAAACTGCAGTTCACCTTCAAAGAGGCCAGATGCTATTTCCTATCAGTTTTCTTAATAACCTGTCAAGCATAATTCCTTCGCTCTCGGCCAAGCCAGCGAGGGAGGCCACCAGCCAGGCTGATCCAGCATCATTTACCAGCAAAGCAAAGGGGCTAAAGTCAGGGTGGTGCGGCCATCAGCCAAACCTAGAATAAAATATCTGAGGGGCAACTGCTCTCTCCGCCAGATAACTGAACCACTTTAGAGGTTCTTTATGGTCTGGGGTTTCTAGATCCCTCCCCCGCCCCCAAATATCCCTTACAGATGAACAAATTCCATCTATCCGTGTGCAGGGGCTGTGAGTCATGGAGCCCAGAGAAGCACAGCAGGTCGTTGTGGGGTGAGAAGATGTAGGTTTTGGGCAAGACCGCAAACACTCCTTGGGCCCAGCCTGCGTGTTCCGGCTGCGAATCCCCCCCGGGACAGCCAGGCTCTTGCAGTGAGGCTCGTTTTTAGTCTTGGGATTCAGAGTTTATCTGTGTTCATGGTAACGTTTCAGGAATAGTAGGTACGGAAAAGCAGAGAGCAGGAGCAGGCTCAGAGCGAACATGCTCTCCAGGGAAGGTCGGTACCGCGGGGAGAGGAACTCAGACCAGCATCTCAAGAATTTCCTCTTGTGCATGAGTGACTCGCACAAGCACAGACTGGACGGGGAGAAGCCAGTCAAAATATCCTTCTGGGGCTTCCCTGGTGGCGCAGTGGTTGACAGTCCGCCTGCTGATGCAGGGGACACGGGTTCGTGCCCTGGTCCAGGAAGATCCTACATGCTGCGGAGCGGCTGGGCCCGTGAGCCATGGCCGCTGAGCCTGCGCGTCCGGAGCCTGTGCTCCGCAGCGGGAGAGGCCACGACAGTGAGAGGCCCACGTACCGCAAAAAAAAAAAAAAAAAAAAAAAATCCTTCTGGTGCCATCCGTCTCTCACTTTGAGGAGTTTCTGGGTTTTTCCTTTGGGAGAATGATAGGACTGGCTTGAGATCTCTCCCTCTGTTACATTATTCCAGCTCCTCCCTGAGAGGCTGTGAGTTATTCTGCATTATGTTCTACCATCGATCTGCTCTTGATCAAGGGGCGTGGAAAATAATATTCAGTCATGAACAATTGGACAGATGCACCCACGGCTGCGGGTGCTGTGACCTCTGATGCCCTCAGACTCCTGTTCCCTGACCCCCCCAATGCTTGCCTCCTTGGGGATGGTCTCCAAGCCACACCTGCACTCAGACACATCTGCCGTCCCTGGTCAGCCTGGGTCTCTACCTTCCACAAAGTCTTCCAACCCACTTTTGGACGCCTTTGTGTCACTATTGCAGATACTGTGTTTGTTTCTTTTTCGCTTTTGTTTTCCACCAAGAAGGCAAGCAATTCCGAGTCTGGGACCACACCTTTGGTAAATGCCCTTGATGGGCACAGGGCAGGAAGCACGGGGACATGATGGGTCCCTCGATACGTATGTGTAGGCGTGCGTATGGAGAACAATCCCGGTTAGGAATTCCCTGCCAGGAGGAAGAAGAGGAGGAGGAATGTAGAAGGGCTGGGAGACTCAGCCAAAGCCGCCGGGACCTTGCCGGTGAAATGCCTTCACCTGTTCTGGGAGAGGGTGGAGTGTGTGTATCTGTTTCACACCCAACAGCTGAAGGGTAAAAACGTCCCCGTTTAAACGTCCCTGTTTAAAGGCACAAAGCCTTTCCGTGTCCCCCATTTCTTTAATTACAGGAAACAGCCTTCATTCAGCCTCCATGACCTTCCCTGAGTTCCTATGGGCAGATCCAAGCAGTTGTTAATTAGGGAAGGGAGACCAGGGAGAAACAGTCAAGAGCAGCCTTGGGGCAAGGTCCCGTTTCCCCATCAACAATACATACAACAATATCTTTGAGTTATTTTGCAGAGGTCGAAACCCCCTCCAGGTGGGAGAAGTTAACTATTAACGATGGTATGCTGCTCACAAACACATAGACCCCAGACCAGTTGGGCCTGAACGTTGATGATGCCGACTCCCACTTACCTCACCACCAACCCATCAGAAGAATGCAAGACTGTTCCCGCCTAGATCCTTATCAGATGCCCCTGACCACGAGCCCCCAACGCTAAGACCTCTCCCTGCGCCCCAGGGAGAGGGGCACAGCTCTTGAGGCGCTAGCCTACTGTGTTCCCCCTTTGCCTGGCAAAGTAATAAAGCTATTCCTTTTCTACTTCACCCAAAACTCTGTCTCTGAGATTTGATTCGGAACCGGTACACAGAGAAGCTGAGCTTTCAGTATCGATAGTTTGAAAACAACTGGCTTCAAGTCTCTCCAAGTGCCAGGCAAGACTCCAGCCTCCATGACCTTCCCTGGAGGGAGGGAGGATTCGAACAGTTGCTAATCAAGGGAGGGGCAGCCCAGATACCACCTGAGGCGAGATTACAGGGACCAGAGAAGCCCGTCAAGATTAGAAGACCACCTGAGACCCTGCACTGCACCCTAATCTCATCAGCAGCCCCACCCTTTTGTGGCCTCTCCTGTTGCGGAGCACAGGCTCCGGATGCACAGGCTCAGCGGCCATGGCTCATGGGCCCAGCCGCTCCGCGGCACGTGGGATCTTCCCGGACTGGGGCACGAACCCGTGTCCCCTGTATCGGCAGGCGGACTCTCAACCACTGCGCCACCAGGGAAGCCCCCTTGAACCATTTTTATAAAACTCCTCATCAAATCCTGGGTTGGGACACAGTTATTTGAGGCAGGAGCCTGCTGTGACCCCCTTTGCCTGGCATAGCAATAAAGCTATCATTTTCTACTTAAAAAAAAAGTGGGGGGTCAATGTCCCGAAGACACCCTGCCACCCTAGAGAGACAGCGGCCTGGGAACTGCCCTTTCACTGTCCTTTGTCCCAGAAGGCTTGGCTGGGGCCGCAAATCTGAATTAATCTTGCTCCACGATGAAAAAAATCAAGGCACAAAATCTGTGGGGATAATGACTATATCAGAAGATGACAGGGAGGGCTTCCCTGGTGGTGCAGTGGTTGAGGGTCCGCCTGCCGATGCAGGGGACGCGGGTTCGAGCCCTGGTCCGGGAAGATCCCACATCCCGCGGTGCAACTAAGCCTATGCGCCACAACTACTGAGCCTGCGCTCCAGAGCCCGTGAGCCACAACTACTGAAGCCTGCGTGCCTAGAGCCCGTGCTCTGCAACAAGAGAAGCCACCGCAATGAGAAGCTTGTGCACCGCAACGAAGAATAGCCCCCGCTCGCCACAACTAGAGAAAGCCCATGCGCAGCAACGAATACCCAATGCAGCCAAAAGTAAATAAATAAAAGAAAGTAATTAAAAAGAAAAAGAAGATGACAGGGGATTTTAGCTGTGATGAAAAAGTCTTATGCTGATGGAAATATGAGTAGCTGCTGAATATAAGATACACTGATGTAGATATTTGCATATACCTAACACACACATGTAACTGGTACATTACATATGTGCGTCAGGTGATGTATCACACACAGGCGCACAGGTGAGGAGATGAAGGGGCCTGTACCCCTGAGGCCTGCACTGTGCTGTGTAGTCTGAAGGACGACTGTAAAGGCCAGGGGTCTAGACTGTGTTGCCCTTAGCATTAGCTCTTAGTAAAGAGAAGAGGCTGAATGTAACCTCATGGGAGCATCCAGCGGTCCTGGCCCGGGCAGTACCTGCGGAACAGAGATGTAACCATGGTGTCAGGGAGGCAGCAGAGGGACCACGGGCTGGGGGAACCAGGCTGCCCTGTGATCCCACAGCGGCGGGGGAGAGGTGGGAGGGGCGCGGTGTGTGGACACTGCTGCCCTTGCGTCCTCTGCAGACAGGCGTGATGACACACCCGTCTCATCATCTGGGACCCCCTCTTAGAGTCACTACTTCACTTTACCCAGCACACCCGTGGGTCTTGCTGACGACCTCTATTCCACTGTTTTCAGCCTTTTAAAGCCTATTTTCTCTGGGTGAACACAAAACACGCCCTCAAGTTACGTAATATTTAGGAATAAACAAAATGTTGTGAGGCCCTCCTGATGGACAGTCCCTGCACCAAGTCACAGTCTGAAGCTCAGACGTGGGGACTTCACCTGCTTGGCTGCTGGCCGAGCTCCTGGAAGCCTCTGGAGCAGAAGAGGGGCTGCCGTTGGCCCTGCATCCTGGAGAAGTGGCTGGGCTGGGAATCTGGATTAATCTCCCTCCACGGCACAACCATCAAGGTGCAGAGTGTGTGGGGATGTCGCATTCGCGGAGGAATGGGCGCCTGGGGCTGGGGCCGCCCGTGCTCATCCTTGTCACTGTATGGGGAGGACACAGGGAGCCGCCCTCAGCAGAGGGGACACAGGCTCACCCTGACACGGTGCGGGGGGAGGGGCGGCAGTGATGCACCCGCAGCTGTAGAGCTGCGGTCTGGGCGACAGGCCAGGCAGTTTGGTCCCAGGACCGTCGAGGAGCAGGTCCTGGGCAGGCTGCCTGCTCTGGGGGTGGTGGCCCCTCCTCGGAGCCGCAGCCCTTCCCCTGTCACTCTGTCCTCTCCGTCTCGTCTCTTTACTTCCTTTGTGATGTCCTCGCTCTCCGACTACACGTCTCAGTTGACACCCACCTGTCTACACAGGCACACACACACTTGATTGTCTGCTATCTCCTTCCTATGCCCGGGGCCCAGGACGGGGCGTGACTCACGCCCGCCTCTCATCAAATGTCTGTGACGCGGGCACGGCCTGCATCCAGGCCTGGCTTCCGATGGGCCACGTTCTCTCTGGCAGATGACTTAACCCCGGCGGGGCCCTTCTTGTCTCCCGTAAACCGTGTGGGTCACACCTTCCTCAAGAGACTATGGTGAGGGTACAGCAAACACTAGCCCCGAGCACAGCGCCTGGCACACAGCACAGGCCCCCAAGATGATGGCTGGAATTTCAAATAATCTGCGCTTTGCTATCTAAGTGCCCTGAGGGGTTTTCTAGATTAAATCCTGTTCTGTGACTTGTCTTGAGCCAGGAGTGCAGGGCAAGGTGAAGCTCCTATTTACAAGTAGGATGGGAAGGCCAGTCTTAGGGAAAAGCTCAAAGGAGAAAAAGCCACAAGCTTCAGTTTTTCTTAAAAATAACACATGGTCTCTTTCCCAGGGGAGGGGAGACGTTTGGCCTTGCTTCCTTTTGTTTCGTGTTTGGTGAGAACACGTGAGTGTGCTTGTGTGCTCCTCTCTAGTTGGCCCTGGGGATGCTGGATCTGTGGTCCACTCTGTCCTTCTGAGAACAGACCCTTCCCTGGTAAATGTCCTTGAAACACGTACTTATTTCTGCTTTATTTGATTCTTGGTTGTGCTGGAGGATGGTGACAGCTGGGAACTGTAAAAGAAAGAAAGCTAAGAATAGAAAGAACCAGATCAATCTTAGTGTACTTTTTCTAAAGAGACAGACAATCCTTGGAATCGTGGTCGTGGAGACCTGGTTTATTTATTTAAAGTACCATGTGTCTATTTAAAAAAAAAAGAGACTCACAAAGAAAAGCTAACGAATGAATAAAGCAAAATTGATGGCCCCAAACACACGAGGATGTGCCAGGTAAGATTAATATTTTGTTCCTGAAAAAGGTTTGCTATCATGCAGTGTTGCATTGTTTGTGTTTATTTATTTGAGAGTTTATATCTTGGAACATTAGTCACAAGAATTACTACTTTCTTTTATCATAAGAAATTAAAAGAAGAGCTTGGAGATATGGTCTTGGGAGAAACAAGGGAAAGAGGGGCAGGCTTGCTGTAGAAAACACTGCTTTAGAAATAACTGAGCTACAAAATTTCATGAAACTAGAGAAATATTGTATATGGAGTTCCATGGTTTATGAAACATCAACGAGAACAGTATTTGCTAAAAGTGTCTGAGCATAAAAGTATAGTGTTTTTCAGGCATTTATGATTAAAATTTTTACTTCTTTTACTTATTTCTCACTGCTGGGCTGTTGGTTCGTAGCAGGTCAGGCTGGAGGCTGACTGGCCCGTGACTTTGGGTGAGAAGCCACTGCTCTTCTTCTGTAATTTGTTCTATAGGAATAAGATTATAGCTAATGAAGTTATGCATTAAAAATCATTTAAACGGCCCCCAAAAGAAATGACACTAATGCAGCAAATTACCAAAAAAGAGAATTCTTTGATTTTGTACCTGTTTTCGGGAAAGAAGGATAAAAAAAGACTTGGCAATTGGATTCTGTTTTGCAATATAAGACAGCTGTAGGCAGATGGCTGGTGCCCCCAGAAGAAAAAGATGGGTGTCCGCAGACCTAGCAATGACAGTTCTTTTTGATGGAGGTTTTTGGCCTCGGGCAGAACCTCAGGCCCAGGTCCTGGCTGTTTTCAGACAAAGGAAGGTGCCATGACGTAATAGTTTTCAATCTTAAACTGTAAACCGTGTTCTAGGGCAATCCTCACTGTGGAAAGTCAAGGCAATTCAGGAGCACGAAACACAAGATAAATTAATAGACGATGTTTGCTCATCCTTTTCTATTTGAGATCTGGAAGCCAAGAGCTTAAGCCCATGCAATGAACACCCCTTCCTGACTTGATACAACTCAAACGTCATGAGAGTAAACTAAAAAGCAGATAACTATTGAATGTAGTATTGTGGAGGTGTGATGGCCGTTGAAGGTCTTTTGGCACGACTGCAACGGCCACTGCCCTGGGTTTGTTCTTATTTCCTGTCTGGTCATTGCCACGGCCTTGCGCTTGGACCTCTTTCTCAACAGCCCTCCCCTCTATCCTCCACATTCTGCCGGAGTGATCCTCACAAACACGAGCTGGATCGACTCACACTGCACTGAAAACTCCACACCAGCTCCCTCATCGCCATCAGACTGACGTCCAGTTTCCTTAATGAGGCGCTCAGTGAGGACCGGTCTTTAACACTTTGCTTGAATTTGGGAAGTGTTAACTGGGAGGGTTACCAGCAGTTTCTGTCGTGGTGGTGTTTTTTGTCTGTTTGCTTGTTTCCATTTTCTAGGAATAGAGACTGGAATTTATCTTTGGGAAATCCCCTTTGTTTGGAGAGACCATTATGACAGTGACCTTTAGTTATGCAGAAGTAACAGGAGAAGTAATGAGGAATTCAGTATTATTCTTGTGGATGACACTGATGAGATACCCCAAGAGAAAATGCTGCAGAGTGAGCTGTTAAATGGCCTATTTAATAATGTAATACTTAATAACTAAAATTGACTGAGCCAACTCCTGTGTGCCAGGTACTCTTCTAAGCTTTTTGCATTAATTGATTTAATACTCATAACTCTCTTACAGTCCCTTACTATTGATGAAATAGAGACACAGAGAGGCTCGATAATGTGCCCAAGGTCACGTAACTGGGATTTCAGTCCAAGTGGAATAACTCCGAAACCCACACTTGTAAGCGCTACGTTCTATGGTACGTTCTCTGTTACATGATCAGGGCAGGGCCCCTGCAGAGTTCAAGACACCCTTCCCTCCACCAGTCTGGGTATCCGATGGATTCTTTTCCTAAGTGTTTGTACATGAGAGGTGACACCTGCAGCTTGATCACAGCTGGAGAAATATACTGCTTTAATCTGTTTAAGCCACTTTGGAGGCAGGACTCAAAAAGTACAGTGCAGCTTGGATGGGATGCTGGTGTCCTACATTGGTGGTACTTAAAAACTAATCACTCGGATATTAAGAAGCATCCTGTGGACACTTTTTGAGTCTTATTTGATCCATCTTATTCCACACTTTTGAGAATAAAAGGTGGGGTTTTATTTGGAGGGGTTGACTCTTTCTACTGTCAACTGTTCTGGGGAGATAATCCAAACATAGGCATTTGAATTACTAGAGAAAAATTTTATATTTGGGGGTGCTCACAGAGTTGGACCTTGACTGCTATGTGGGGACTTGGGAGTATTCCTTTGGTGGAGGGTGAACTAGCCTGAGAACTCAGTAGGGATTTAAGGGTTGGGTTGGGCCTCTGGGCTCTAAGATCAATCCTTTCTCTTAGCAGTGCTAAATAAATCTGTTTATTGCACTTTTTTTCTTCCTTAATTTCCAAACTTTCAGTAATGTTTTATTAAGGGCCGTAGTTTGGCATGATGACCCTTCTCAAGGTCAGAGAAGAGGTGGCAAAGGCCCCATCTGTGTACCCTCCTCTTTCCCTTCTCTTCTCCATATGGCACATGGGATTTCCATCCAACTCAGCATGTTCTTTCAGGCCTCCATGCTTTTCCTCATGCCAGACTTGGAGGCTATGAGGTAAATTTTATGTGCCAACTTGACTAGGTCACAGTACCCAGATATTTGGTCAAATGGCAGTCTGGATGTCACTGTGACGGTGTTTTTTGTTTTAATGAATTAACATCTAAATCAGTAGACTTTGAATAAAGCAGATTATCCTCCATAACATGGGTGGGCTTTGTCTAATCAGTTGAAGGCCTTAAGAGAAAAGACTAAGGTCTTCTGAGGAAGAGGGATAGTGCCTTCAGACTGGAGCTGCAATACCAACACTTCCTCGAGTCTCTGTCTTCTGACCTACTCTGCAAATTTCCTACTTGTCAACTCCGACAATCAGTTTCTTAAAATAAATCTCTCTCCATACACACATCTTCTTGGTTCTGTTTCTTTGGAGAACTCTGACTAGTCATGGGGCCCTGACTTTGTGGGTGTGCACACCGTGTGTCAGGCGGTGTCACAGCATCGCACATGCCTGGCAGACTGCCCCTGGGGAGGGGTTCACAGCTGTTCTTTTCCCAGTGGGAGCACTCCAGTCCTGCCCACATCACACTGCAGCTTGGAGCGGGATCTGGGGTGGACAGGTCCTGGGAGAGCCCTCCCACAGAGGCAGCCCAGGTCTCATGCAGCAGCACAACCACCTTTATTCCTGCAGCCACAATGCCCCGGCCTCCAGCGCCAGCCTAGCTCTAGGCCTCAGACGAACACAATGGAGAAAGGGGCATCACCTTGGGCTGCTTCTGGGCAGAACTGTGGATGTATACATAGGCTGTGCATAGGTCTGCTGTGACCACAGCAGCCTCACTTGCTTCAGAACTCACCTCCTTGGGGACAGAGCACACACTTAAGGGCAACAGAGCCTTATCAAACCTGACCCTCAGGGCTTCTACTCCAACAACTGGGGAGCAGACCCCACCCTTAACAGGGCTGTGACAGCCACAGAGCAAAAAGGAAGACCCACCCAACATCCAGTGCAGGCTCTGGTCACCACAACACCAGTCACACCCCCTATCTATGGGATAATAACCAGAACACTCTGAGAAAAGATGTGGCTGGCATCCAGACCAAATACAGCCATCACCCCAAAAATACTGGACTCACACAGTTTACAAAGGGACACTCCCACATAAAAACAGCCCTGTGAGACCACGACAGATAACTGTTTCTCCAAAATTCACAGAGACAGAGAAATTTAAGCAAAATGAAAAAGCAGAGGAACTACTCCCAGTTATAAGAAGAGAAATCCCTGAAAGAACAAACAATGAAACAGACCTCACCAGTCTCCCAGACCCTGAGTCTAAAAAGGAGGCACGAAAAATGCTAAAGAAATTAAGAAAGATTATTGATAGAAATGCAGATCACTGTAACAAGGAACTAGAAGGTATAAAGAAGACCCAATCAAAATTAGACAGCTCAATTGCTGAGGTAAAAACCAAGCTAAAAGCACTGAAAGCAGACTAAATAATTCAGAAGAACAAATTACGGACCTGGAAGATGGAATAATGGAAGTCACCCAATCAGACAGAAAGACAGCAGACAGAAAGACAAATGAAAAAACATGAAAGCAACATACAAGATCTATGGGATAATATAAAGTATGTCAACCTATACATAATAGGGATTCTAGAAGGAAAAGAAAGAGAAAAGGGGATCAAAAATGTGTCTGAAGAAATTATGGCTGAAAAGTTCCCAAGCCTAAAGAAGGAAACAGATATCCAAGTACAGGAATCACAGACTCCCAAACAAGATGAAGCCAAACAGACCCAAAAGAAGACATATTATAATTAAAATGGCAAAAGTTAAAAGAGGATTCAAAAGGCAGAAAGAGAAAAACAAAAAGTCAGTTACAAGGGGACCCCATAAGGCTATCATATGATTTCTCTACAGAAAATTTGCAGGCCAGAAGGGAGTGGCAACATATATTCAAAATCCTGAAAGGGGAAAATGTGCAACCTAGGATACTCTACCCAGCAAGATTATCATTTAGAAGAGAAGGAGAGACTAAGAATTTCTCAGATAAGCGAAAACTAAAAGAATACAGCAATACTTAACCTGTCCTAAAAGAAATACTGAACGGTCTTCTCTGAATAGAAAAGAAGAATCTATAGGAAAGGGAAAAACACAATAGGAAGCGTAAATACATAAATGGATTGAAAAAATCACTTAACCCAGTACATAGATTAAAAAAACTTTATAAAAGAAATTATAACTATAATTAACAGCAAAGGATAAACATGAAGATGTTAAATAGGACATCAAAATCACAAAACGTGGGGAAGGGAAGTAAAAAAAAGCGTATCTTTTAGAATGTGTTTGAACTTTTATATGACTATCAGTCTAAAGCAAGCAGATATAGTTATGGGTTAACATACTTGAAAAACAGGGTAACCACAAATCAAAAACATGCAATAGATTCATAAAACCCAAAAAGAAAGACTCAAGCGTAATACAAAAGAAAACTATCAAATCACAAAAGGAAAAACAAAAAGAAGGAACAAAGAAGAAACACAAAATCAGCTGGAATATAAGGTTTAAAATGGCAATAAATACATGCTTATAAAGAATTACTTCAAATGTCAATGAACTAAATGCTCTGATCAAAAGACATAGAGTGGCAGATTGGATAAAAACCAAGAAACTTCTATATGCTGCCTATAAGAGACTCATCTTACGGTGAAAGACAGACATAGATTGAAAGTGAGGGGATGGAAAAAGATATTTCATGTAAATAAAAATGACAAGACAGCAGGGGTAGCAATACTCATATCACACAAAATAGACTTTAAAACAAAGTCCATAAAGAAAGACACTACATAATGATAAAGGGATCAATACAAGAAGAGGACATTACACTTGTTAACATATATGCACCCAATATAGGAGCACCTAAATATATAAAACAAATACTAACAGATATAAAAGGAGAAACTGGCAAGAATACAATAATAGTAGGAGACTTTAACACCCCACTTACATCAATGGACAGACCTTCAAGACAGAAAATCAGTAAGGCAACAGAGACCTTAAATGACACAATAGAACAATTAGACTTAACTGATATCTTCAGGACATTACATTCAACAAAACAAAACAAAACAAAACAACCCAGAATACAACAGACCACATACCAGGACACAAAGCAAGTCTCAACAAATTTAAAAGGATAGAAATTATTTCAAGCATCTTTTCTGATCATAACAGTAGGAAACCAGAAATCAACCACAGAAAGAAAAATGAGAAAAAACAATTACATGGAAACTAAACAACATACTACTAAAAAACCAATGGTCAATGATAAAATCAAGAGGGCATCAGAAAATACCGTGAGAAAACGACAATGAAAACACAACCATACAAAATCTACAGGATGCAGCAAAAGTGGTTCTAAGAGGGAAGTTCATAGTGATGCAGGTCTTTCTCAAGAAACAAGAAAAATTTCAAACAGACAACCTAACCTACCACTTAAAAGAACTGGAAAAAGAAGAACAAATAAAACCCAAAGTCAGCAGAAGGAAGGAAATAATAAAGATCAGAGAGGAAATAAATAGAGATTAAAAAAATAGAAAAGATCAATAAAACCAAGAGCTTTGAAAGGATAAATGAAATCAGTAAACCTCTAGCCAGGGTCACCTAGAAGAAAAGAGAGAGGACCCAAATAAACAAAATAAGAAATAAAAGAGGAGAAATATCAACCAATACTGCAGAAATACACAAAATCATCAGAAAATACTTTGAACAGTTACATGTCAAAAATTGTACAATCTAGGGGGCTTCCCTGGTGGCGCAGTGTTTGGGAATCCGCCTGCCAATGCAGGGGACACAGGTTCAAGCCCTGGTTCGGGAGGATCCCACATGCTGCGGAGCAGCTGGGCCCGTGTGCCACAACTGCTGAGCCTGCACTCTACAGCCCGCGCGCCTAGAGCCGGTGCTCCAAGATGAGAGAGGCCACCGCAACGAGAGTCCTGTGCACGGCAATGAAGAGTAGCCCCTGCTCACTGCAACTAAAAAGAAAGCCCACGCACAGCAACGAGAACCCAACGCAGCCAAAAATAAAAAAAATAAAAAAATAAATGAATGTCATTCTTTAACACATTATCTGTGAATAAAGTTTAAAAAAAAATGTACAATCTAGAAGGAATGAACAAGTTTCTAGAATCATACAGCCCATCAAAACTGAATCAAGAAGAAACAGATAATTTGAACAGACTGACCAATAGAAGTGAAATAGAATCTATAATAATAATAAGAAGAAAAAAACCTCCCTGCAAACAAAAGTCCAGGACCAGATGACTTCACTGGGGAATTATACCAAACATACAAAGAAAAGCTTATTCCTAGCCTTCTCAAACTAATCCAAAAGATTGAAGAGGAGGGAAGACTCCCAAGATCATTCTATGAAGCCACCAACACCCTGATACCAAAACCAGATAGAGACACTACAAAAAAAGAAAATGGCAGGCCAATACCTTTGATGAATATAGATGTAAAAATCCTCAACAAAATTTTAGCAAACTGAATCCAATGATACATAAAAAGGATCATATACCATGATCAAGTTGAATTCATTCCAGGATTGTAAGGACAGTTCAACATATGCAAATCAATCAATGTGATACACCACATCAACAAAAGACAAAAACCACATGGTCATCTCAATAGATGCAAAAAAAGCATTTCATAAAATGCAACATCCATTCATTATAAAAACTCTCACCAAAGTGGGTATAGAGGGAACATATCTCAACACAATAAAAGCCATTTATGACAAACCCACAGCCAACATAATATTCAATGGTGAAAAGCTGAAAGCTTTCTCGTGTAATTCTGGAACAAGACAAGGATGCCCACTCTCAACACTTCTATTTAACAGAGTATTGGAAGTCCTAGCCACACCAATCAGACAAGAAAAAGAAGTAAAAGGTATCTAAATCGGAAGGGAAGAGGTAAAACTGTCATTATATGCAGATGACATGATACTCTGTATAGAAAACTCTAAAGGCTTCAAAAAAAACTATTAGAATTAATAAATTAATTCAGCAAGGTAGTAGGATACAAGATTAATATACAGAAATCTACTGCATATCTTTACACTAACAGAAAGAGAAAGTAAAAAAGAAAAAACTTATTTAAAATCACATAAAAAGTACCTAGGAATAAACTTAACCAAGGAGGTAAAAGACCTATATACTGAGAACTATAAAACATCGATAAAGGAAACTGAAGATGATTCAAAGAAATGGAAAGATATCCCATACTCTTGGATTGGAAGTAATATTGTTAAAATGGCCATACTACCCAAAGCAATCTACAGATTTAATGTGATCCCTATCAAAGTACCTATGACATTTTTCACAGAACTAGAACAAATAATCCTAAAATTTATATGGAACCATCAGAGACCCAGAATTGCCAAAGCAATCCTTAGGGAAAAGAACAAAGCTGGAGGCATAACTCTCCCAGACTTCAGACAATACCACAAAGCTACAGTAATCAAAACAGCATGGTATTGGCACAAAAGCAAACATATGGATCAATGGAACAGAATAGAGAGACCAGAAATAAACCTACACACCTACGGTCAATTAATCTTTGACAAAGGAGGCAAGAATACACAATGGAGAAAAGACAGTCTCTTCAGCAGCAAGTGGTGTTGGAAAAGTTGGACAGCCACATGTAAATCAATGAAGTTAGAACACACCCTCACACCATGCACAAAAATAAACTCAAAATGACTTAAAAACTTAAATATAAGGCATGACACCATAAATTTCCTAGAAGAGAACAGAAGCAAAAATTCTCTGACATAAATTGTACCAATGTTTTCTTAGGTCAGTCTCCCAAGACAATAAAAATAAAAGCAAAAATAGACAAATGGGACCTAATCAAACTTACATGCTTTTGTACAGCAAAGGAAACCATAAACAAAATGAAAAGACAACCTACAGAATGGGAGAAAATGTTTGCAAACAATGGAACCAACAAGGGATTAATTTCCAGAATATACAAAGAGCTCATACAACTCAATATCAAAAAAACAAAACAACCCAGTCAAAAAATGGGCAGAAGACCTAAATAGACACTTTTTCAAAGAAGACATACAGATGGCCAATAGGCACGTGGAAAGATGCTCAACATCGCTAATTGTTAGAGAAGTGCAAATCAAAAGTACAATGCGGTACCACCTCACGCAGGTTAGAATGGCCATCATTAAAAAGTCTACAGGGCTTCCCAGGTGGCGCAATGGTTGAGATTCTGCCTGCCAATGCAGGGAACACGGGTTCAATCCCTGGTCCGGGAAGATTCCATGTGCCGCGGAGCAACTAAGCTCATGTGCCACAACTACTGAACCTGCGCTCTAGAACCCGTGAGCCACAACTACTGAGCCCGCATGCCGCAACTGCTGAAGCCCGTGTGCCTAGAGCCCGTGCTGTGCAACAAGAGAAGCCACTGCAATGAGAAGCCTGCGCACCGCAACAAAGAGTAGCCCCTGCTCACCGCAACCAGAGAAAGCCCACGCGCAGCAACGAAGACCCAACACAGCCAAAAAAAAAAAAAAAAAAAAAGTCTACAAAGAATAAA
>NW_021703782.1:2688719-2715316 GCF_005190385.1 Monodon monoceros
AAAAAAAAAAAAAAAAAAAAAAAAAGTCTACAAAGAATAAATGCTGGAGAGGGTGTGGAGAAAAGGGAACCCTCCTACACTGTTGGTGGGAATGTAAATTGGTGCAGCCACTATGGAAAACAGCATGGAGGTTCCTTAAAAAACTAAAAACAGAACTACCATATGATCCAGCAGTTCCATTCCTGGGTATTTATCCAGAAAAGGTGAAACTCTAATTTGAAAATATACATGCTCCCCAATGTTCATTGCAGCACTATTCACAATAGCCAAGACATGGAATCAACCCAAGTGCCCATCAACTGATGCATGGATAAAGAAGATGTGGTACAGATACACAATAGAATACTGAGCCATAAAAAAGAATGAAATAGTGCCATTTGCAGCAACATGGATGGACTTAGAGATGATCATACTAGGTGAAGTCAGTCAGACAGAAAAAGACAAATATTATATGATACCACTTACATGGAATCTAAAAAAATAATACAAGTGAATCTATTTACAAAACAGAAAGAGACTCACAGACATAGAAAACAAACGTATGGTTACCAAAGAGGAAAGCAGGGGCAGGGGGGAGGGATAAATTAGGAGTTTGGGATTAACAATCACATACTTCTATATATAAAATATATAAGCAACAGGATTTATTGTATAGCTCAGGGAACAATATTCAATATCTTGTAACAACCTATAATGGAAAAGAATCTGAAAAACATATATATATTGTATAACTGAGTCACTTTGCCATATACCTGAAACTAACACAACACTGTAAATCAACTCTCCTTCTATTTAAAAAAGCATTTATTCAACACTTCCCCCAAAATAATGAGGCCCATTTGTCCAGCTCCCAGCCAAGATCTGTTTCCATTATACTTTGCTTCCTACAATTGGGGCCTACAAATGACTAAAAGCATAAAGAATTTATTCATGGCAATGTTTGTTACAAGGAACTAACAACTCAAAGAAATCCAATTTTCCAATAGTCTTCTCTCGTAAGTAGTGCTTGGCAATGTGCATTCAATCAAATGATTTCTGGAGGACATTTTCGCCGTCCTGCTGGCAGCTCACTCCCACGGCTTTGGGGCTGTGATCGTTTTGTTCTCTGGATATTTTTGCTAAACGGTCATTGGTTAGTTCTCATGTGTCAGGCATTGTTTAGGTGCTGGAATACCATGGGGAACAAGACACAAAACTCCCTGCCGTCATGAAGACTGAATTTGTAGGGGGAACGGACAATAAACAAGATTAAATAAGAATATCATCGTCCAAGAAGCAAGGAACCTCGCACAGTTATGCAGGTTGTGCACTGCACAGTGTTCCGCGTCTAAGGGTGGGCAGTGACACAGCACTCACTGTGGCTTTATACATTTATTTCTACATCATTCTGGCAGAAGGAAATCAGTGTATGGAGAGGGGCGTCTTTCTCTAATTTGCACCAAGGCACTGCCTGGGCCAGTGGTGGCCCTACCAGCAAGAAGCAAGCCCGTTGGAGACTACTGCAGACATTGGGGAAGTCTTGCTGGTGGCTGGGACTAGGAAGGTGGCAGTAGAAATGGGGAAGGTTTTGTGGTCCAATTCCATATGTATTTTGAAAGTAGAGCTGAAAGGATTTGCTACAGACTGGATGTGGGGTGTGAGAGAAGATGGCCACCAAGGCTTTTGTCCTAAGCAACTGGAAGAACTGAGTTTTCCTTAACTGGCGTGGGGAGACTTCAGGAGGAGCTGGGCTGGGGGCAAAGGTGAGGAGCTGTGCTTCGGAAACGTGCAGGTGAGCTGTTGATCAGACCTCACGTGTAGATGTCACACAGGCATTGGAGACGGGGGTCTGGAGTGTAGGAAAGAGGCCCAGATTCAAGATATAAGTTACACGTTTTATGAGACCTACTGCAAACCACCACCGACCTTTTAAAGGCTTGTGATGTTAGTAAACATGTGATTTCTACCCAACATTTGTAACAAGTTCCTCCCCATTTCATACTTCTCTACCTCTTCATATGAACTGAACGCATGCATTTGTTTTCGCTTGCAGTTCTGCCTCTGAAAAGCTTGCAAAATACTTTGAACAAATTATGACTGAAAACATCTGCTCTTAAAAAATTATGACATTATGACTGAGTCCAGTTTTTAAAAATTTATCTTTAGAGAGAAGAGTAGAGAGAAGAGATGGCGCCCTGGTAGCCGCCGAATTTTCTCAGAGGGAATTTGAATTTGACCATATGCGATCACTCATTTGGAGTTATTTTTTTATGGCAAGAATAAGGGTCACGATGATCAGTGTATGCTGTTACCAGTTACCATTTGAGCTTCTCTAATATCGGTTCTGGAGTTTACAAAACTGGCAAAAACAAGACCAAAGTGAAATAGCAGGACTCTTTTACAACACAAAGGAATCTACTGCTCACTTTAGTCGCTAGATCTGTCAGGAATGGAGGGCAGCTAAAAACTGCTGGTTCGTACGGTAACTGCCAACTCTGCTTTCCCCAAGCAGGTCATCATTTATTTGCAGGTTTTCTGCAGTTTCACGATCTGTTTCTTTCTCTCGTGGGCGGAAGGGAATCGTACTCCTGGCACACAGGTTGAGTATCTGTGTATCAAAGTGCTTTCTGAAGGCCACTCTCATTGATTTCGGGCCTATTTATAGTTTTGTAATGTTTTCACCTCTTTAGCCAGCTGCCTTGTGCAACCAAGGGCAGTTAGGGGATAGAGGTGGCTGCAGGCAACTTGCTGTGTTCCAGAATCACTCACTCTATAGAGGTCCTACTTTTGGCACAAGTAAGAAATCCAAACTAAACTTTTGCAACAAAAAAATGCCTTGTTGGTTTCCATTTTTATATATCCACGTGTTCATATGTTGGCCTTGTTAGTTCTAATTGGCAGTTAGCCTGCCCCTTTAGTTTTAATATGGTGGTTGAGTAGCCCTTTACAAGTTGACTTGGAAAAACAGCTTTATTTAGATAGAGATTCACATAGCATACAATTTACCCACTTAAGGTGTGAAATTTTATATTTTTCAGTATATTGACAGGGTTATTTAACCATTACCATAATTTAATTTTAGAACATTTTTAGCTCTAAAAGAAATTCAGGGGCTTCCCTGGTGGTGCAGTGGTTGAGAGTCTGCCTGCTAGTGCAGGGGACACGGGTTCGAGCCCTGGTCTGGGAGTGTCCCACATGCCGTGGAGCAACTAGGCCCGTGAGCCACAACTACTGAGCCTGAGCTCCGCAACAAGAGAGGCCGCGATAGTGAGAGGCCCGCGCACCGCGAGGAAGAGTGGCCCCCGCTTGCCACAACTAGAGAAAGCCCTCCCACAGAAACGAAGACCCAACACAACAAAAATAAATTAATTAATTAATAAACTCCTACCCCCAACATCTTCTTTAAAAAAAAAGAAATTCAATACACACTGCATTCATTCCCCATCCTTCCGTCCCTCCATCAGCCCTTGGCCATCACTCATCTACTATCTGTTTCTATGAATTTGCCTATTCTGGACAGTTCATATAAATGGCACCACACAATATGTGGTCTGTCGTCACTAGCTTTTTTTACTCAGCAAAATATTTTCAAGGTTTATCCACGTTGTAGCATTTCTCAGTACTTCATTCTATTGACTAAGAATATTCCATGGCATGAATATTTCACGTTTCATTCACCTATGGGTGGACATCTAATTGAGGGACAACTGGGTTGTTTCCACTCTTTGGCTCTTATGAATAATGCTACTATAAACACTCGTGTACACATTTTCATGAGGACGTAGGTTTTCATTTCTCTTGGGTTGATACCTAGGTGTAGAATTGCTGGTTCGTATAGTAACTTTAACTTTCTGAAGAACTGCCAAATTGTTTTCCAAAGTACAATCTGACTTTAAAAACACAACCTGTACTGTGCTTCCCTTCTCTCTTAGACTAAATGTTTTTCTTTAATTTGTACGTTTCCAGGTATCATGTTGTTGTTACATGTATACAGTTTGCAGAGCTGTCACCTCGGTCATGTCTTGAAAATACTGCAGTGGCAAAGTTGCCTGTTTCTCCCAGTCAAATGAATTTTTAGAGGACTGTTTCATTTTTCTGGGACTGTACACAATTAATGCAGCTTAAATTTTTTAATTTGAATTTAATTCTATTTATTTGCTTTTTGAATAGGCACTAGAGTCCCATGGTGCAAAATGCTGGGGGGGGGGGGTCCAGTAAGTTACCTGGTATATCCCGCCCCCCGCCCTGCATGCTACAGACGCCACTTTCCCTCTCTGGGGCAACAGGGTTGTCTACTTCTTAGGTGGTCTTCGAAGGAAGGCATTTTAACACAATTTTAATTTGAAAAGAATAAACTGAAAAAAACAAAAAACCAAAATGAGTATGTGGGACTCTAAGGGTTTTGTTCTAAGCTTGGTTATTTTTGTTAATCAGAGTCAGAACACCATAACCTCAGAGATGGCTTTATTTCAGGTTCGAAGAGCAATAAAGAACTCACGAGTTTAATGATTGCCTTAAACAGCTCAAGGACATAATCGAAGCAGTCTACTCCTTAACTTTTAGTTTTGTCCTAGGAGCCAATCCTTGATCCACAGTCTTCTGGTTAGTATTTCACTTTGTCTACATTCCAGAGACATGTCACTGCTCATTCTATCTTCTCTAAGTCCACTCTGCCTTCCACGCTTCACTGTGTGGAGATCACCCTCAGACGTCTCCAGGCTGCCTCCCGCCTGACCCCCAGGCTCCCTCCGACTGCCTCTCCGTCCGGGAACACAAGCTCTTCCCACCTCAGGCCTTGGACCTACAGGTTCCTCCCTTCGCCGAAAAGGTTTTCTTCTGTCCTTCCTAGCTGACAGGTCTCAGCTGAAGTGCCGCCCTCTCTGACCATCTCAGCTAAAGCTGGCCTCTTCTCCTTTCCCCCTACTGCATTCCACAGTTCACTTCATTCATAGCACCTACTACAGTATTTGTTTATTGAGACATTCATTGCCTGGAATCATCTATTCTAGAATAGTCTATGTTCTAAAACAAAATGGGTAAACTACAGTCCCAACCCTGTTCTTGTATGGCTCTGGACCTAAAAATTGCTTTACATTTTTAAAGCGTTGTTTACATTTCTTTTTAAAGCAAAAACAAAACAAAACAAAACCACCCATGCAACAGAGTGTGCAAAACCTTAAATACTGACTATCTGGCCCTTTACAGAAAAGTTTGACTCTAGGGCTGAACAATGTCTCCAGGGTAGACTGTGTACATTCCAAGGGGTGTGCGATATAATCCAGCGGGATCTTAATTGCTCACTCTTTTGCAGATATGAAGGCAGGAGCCACATTCTCTCCTTCCTTATTCTCATCATCTGAAACATACTCAACACAATATTTTTTGAATAAATGATGGCAGTGGACTTTCCATTTATTGAGCACATATTATATTCTCCAGACATTAACTATGCTCTTACTATACAGTATCTCCTTTAATGATCACAGCTACACTATGTCCTAGGTCCTGTTACCGTTATTTCACAAATGAGGAAACTGAGGCCCAGAGGGGTTGAACGACTTCCTGAAGGTCACATTGCTAGTGACAGGTGGAGGTCAAGGTCAGCTGTCTTCTGACTCCAAAACCAGTGCTTTTATCCGCTATTGGCTTGTCCCTAATTTTGTTCCTTTCGACTCTTTCTGTGCATCGGAATCCAGTCCCATTTGGAACCCTTCACGTCCAGAAGGATGAAGCCACAACGGCTTAGAAGGGTTCAATGTTTCCCCCAGCAGTCAACAAAAACGAAGGGTGTGTATCTTCCTGACAGGGGGAGTCACTTTCAATGCTTTGTTGCCAGCTCTTGACGTAAGAATTAGGACACATGAGTTTGGGTGAGTTTGCAATTTACCAGATAAATCATTTAACTTCTATGAGCTAATTTCTCACCTATAAATTGCGGTTAATAGTCATATTTATCCCAGAGGTGGTTTTGAAGATTAACTGCATATGAAAATGCTTGCATACTAAGCTCTATAAAATATTAGTCCTTCTTTAGTCATATAACTGTGTAGGGGTATACTTTTTCTGCTCTCATAGCTCTGGCTACTACTTACTGTAACATGCTTTGCTTCATAACCCACTTGGGGAACTGTTCAAAGCAAGCAGCACCGTTCTGGCTTAGGAAGGAATCCGAGCCCAGGTCTAAATGTGGCATTCTGTGTCTAGGCTTCTTCTAAACCTAAGTTTACTTGATCTTAGTCCAAAGTGCACACAGCTACTACCTGCATGTGCTTTAAAAGAGAAAACTGCAGTAGCAATCAGATCTCCTTTACCCACCCGTTGGAAAGTGGAAGAACAGAATGCTTTAACTGAATGGTACAGATGAACTTCTTTGCAATGCAGAAATAGAGTCACAGATGTAGAAAACAAACTTATGGTCACCAAGGGGGGAAGGGGAGGGTGGGATGAATTGGGAGATTGGGATTGACACATACACACTACTATATATAAAACAGATAACCAATGAGAACCTACTGTATAGCACAGGGAACTCAATGCTGTGGCAGGAAATCTAAAAAAGAGGGGATGTATGTATGCATATGGCTGATTCACTTTGCGGTACAGGAGAAACTAACACAACATTGTAAAGCAACTCTACTCCAATAAAAATTAATTTAAAAAAAAGAATGCTTTGTCATGCCCAGCAATTTTAGAATTAAATTGGAAGCTACTATTTAGATTTTGCTGGTGCAACTCTTTTTTATCAGTCTTAAACTTTAAAAACTCCTTCAAGTCCTTTTTAAAAACCACAGCTCTTTAAGCTAATTTTATATTAAGTTACAAAATAAAACCCAAAGCATATACCACATTTTCACTTTTAATAATATCTTTCACACTTTTTAAATACTGAGCTCCCCAGGCCTTAAGCTAAATCTGAAATGAAAACTTTCAAAAGAAACCAATTCTCTATGGAGGTGGGAGAGGGATGGACTGGGAATTTGGGGTTAGTAGATGCAAACTATTACATATAGAATGGATGGACAAGAAGGTACAGCATAGCTACTGTACAGCACAGGGAACTATATTCAACGCCCTGGGAAAGAATATTTTAAAAACTGCGTATATGTATGTACGTGTATAACTGAGTCATTGTGCTGTACAGCAGAAATTAACACAACCTTGTAAACTAGCTATACTTCAGTAAAAAAAAAAAAAAAAAAGGAAACCTAATGGCATCAAATCCTTCTCACAGAGTCCTGACATTTTTGCCATGAACCCTTTACCTTTTTCCTTCCCTAAAGTGTGTCTTCCAACTTTTCCTCCACAAGGCCCTTTTGCAGGAGAAACCAGGTCCTAGTTTTCTCTTATTTTCTGCCTTTGTCCTGCCTCCAGTTAGGGACTTATTTAGAAAGTCCCAATACGTGGAGTATGTTTGCCAAAGTTCGTAAATATGTATAGATGTCCCTTACCTCTAAACGGTGGTACCAATTACAGCCTGACGGTTCATTTAGCAGTTAATCATGCTTTGCCTCGTGACACATTTTCTCTTTTCACTTGAACCATTATTACACTGCTATTTAATTTTACACGAATCTGTCTTTTCTCTAATTGCATTTCAGAACCCTGAAAGACCAGGTCTTTTGGACCCCAGAGCATGGAGCAGAGCCGCTGATGGCGGTGCGGCCTTTGGTACCAGACCCAAGTCTCAAACCCAGCTCTGTTCTTGATCCTCTGTGACTCTTTGTTCCTTGATGAGCCTGTTTCATCACCTGTAAAAGGGATGCGAATACTCCCCAGGCGGTTATCAGGATTGAACTGTGTGTTGCTGTGACGGCCGAGCTGCAGCATTGCAGGTGCCGGGGACGACTCCAGGTTCGGGGGCCTGGTACAGACAGCACCCTGTACATGCTGTCACTGAATCCCATGTACTCGATTCTTAAAGTGTAGAGAAGCAAGCCCGGCAGAGGCTCGGTGGCACACTGTGTGAGCTGTTGGCAGGGAAAGAGCTACCTTTGGCTCAAGCTTCAAAGAGCCACGTGGATGTTAATTCTCCTCGGGGACAAGTCAGCTGTTTTGTGAAGCTGTAACATTTATTGTCTCAGTAAATTTCCTTTAAATAATCAGTTCTAATCTCTCTTTTATGTCACATGAGACTGGGGGGGGAGCGCAGAGAGGGATGGAGACACCAAGCCACCCGGATCCTCTGACCCGGCAGGTTCTCTTCTCTGGTATGTCCCTGGGGGCTGGTGACACTGGCCTGTTCCACCGAGGAAAGAGGGACCCAGGCTTACAGCCAGGTTTGGGCATCTTCAGACATTCGGAATGTGACAATGCTCAAATTCTCAATCCAGTCCTCTGGTTAGCAACTGATTTAGAGCTTCACGGCAGAAAGAGCAGTATGGAGGTTCCCTAAAACACTAAAAATAGAACTGCCATATGATCCAACAGTCCCACTCCTGGGCCCATATCCGGAGAAAACTCTAATTTGAAAAGATACATGCACCCCAATGTTTATTGCAGCAATATTTACAATAGCCAAGACATAGAAGCAATCTAAATGTCCACTGACAGATGAATGGATAAAGAAGATGTGGTATATATATATACAATGGAATATTACTTAGCCACAAAAAAGAATGAAATAATGCCATTTGCAGCAACATGGATGGACCTAGAGATTATCATACTGGGTGAAGTCAATGAGAGGAAGACAAATACCATATGATATCATTTATATGTGGAACCAAAAGACTGATACAAATGAACTTATTTACAAAACAGAAACAGACTCACAGACTTAGAGAACAAACTTATGGTTACCAGGGGGGAAAGGAGGGAGGAAGGATAAATGAGGAGTTTGGTATTAACATATACACATTACCATATATGAAATACATAATCAACAAGAACCTACTGTATAGCACAGGGAACTCTACTCAATATTCTGTAATAACCTATATGGAAAAAGAATCCAAAAAAGAATGAATATATGTATATGTATAACCGAATCACTTTGCTGTACACCTGAAATTAACACAACATTGTAAATCAAGTATACTCCAATATAAAATAAAAATTAAAAAAAAAAATAACCGGGCTTCCCTGGTGGCGCAGTGATTGAGAGTCCGCCTGCCGATGCAGGGGACACGGGTTCGTTCCCCGGTCCGGGAGGATCCCACGTGCCATGGAGCAGCTGGGCCCGTGAGCCATGGCCGCTGGGCCTGCGCGTCCGGAGCCTGTGCTCCGCAATGGGAGGGGCCACGGCAGTGAGAGGCTCGCGTACCGCAAAATAATAATAATAATAACCATTAAAAAAGAACATAATTTGGATGGCACAAAAGAAGGAAAGAGGAATGTAAACCCTGGCGAATGAAAGACCTGAAATTCCAGGTGGGTTTCTAGGAAGTACTGAGGATATGACAGGTACTACTTTTTTAAAAATTTTAATTAATTTATCTTTTTAACGTCTTTATTGAAGTATAATTGCTTTACAGTGGTTGTGTTAGTTTCTGCTTTATAACAAAGTGAATCAGCTATACGTATACATATATCCCCACATCTCTTCCCTCTTGCATCTCCCTCCCACCCTCCCTATCCCACCCCTCTAGGTGGGCACAAAGCACTGAGCTGATCTCCCTGTGCTATGCAGCTGCTTCCCACTAGCTATCTATCTTACGTTTGGTAGTGTATATATGTCCATGCCTCTCTCTTGCTTTGTAACAGCTTACCCTTCCCCCTTCCGACAGGTACTACTTTAAAGCCCTGAGGATGGTCTTTGTTTAGCTGGAGAAAAGAAGGAAGGTATCCTTGAATAATTCTTGAGGGTCGCAGAGCAAGTGACGCTGGGGGGTGGGGGGCAGGCAGAGCTGTTACGCGCTATTAGATTAATGTCACATCATTGCAACATATGGAAGAAACGGTAATGTTATTAGTCAGGTGCTAAGAGCAAATTACAGGAAAACAGTAACTGGTTAATAGAATCACAGGATAGTAGAACTGAAGGCACATGAAGAGATGACCTGGCCCAGCCCTGTGTCTTCAGGCAAAGAGGGATGTCTAAACCATCCAGGCAGGTGTTTTCGCATCTCAAAGAGCTCACTAGAGATAAAGAGGCCTCCACATTTTTTTGGTGGCCCCTATGATTACTTTATCACCCTGAGAGTAAAAAAATCTGCATCCCTATCTAATCTCAGATGATTAATTTAGATTTGCAGTTCCTTTCCCACAAATAACCGCAGACGGTGCTTGCGTGATGGTGTCGCACCTGCCCCCTCTTATTGCCCTTGTTCTTTGTTACGAGAAGCCGAGAAGCTCATTCACTCAGCAGGTGTTCAAGCATCAAGCTCTGTGACAGGAGCTGAGTTCGCAATGACAACTAAAACAGCATCCCGGCCTCAATCCACGTACAGCCTGGCAGGAGGGCAGCAGATAGGAAGAGAGGTGATGGACGGGTGGCCGGTAACATGGTGGGTGCAATAATGTCTATTACCAACATGTGAGTGTCCCTATCACCTGCTGGAGCTGTACTCAGTGCTCGGCACGCCATGTCATTCATCCTCAGGCCTCTCCTCCCTCATAAACTCACAATCGTAAAACAAGACAGAAGTGCAAACTTTTCCTGCCAGCTGGAACTTTCTTTAGCACACCCTAAGCGCTTCCTGCCAATGGCTTAGAGTGAACTGATGGTCAGTCGTCAAGCTTTATTTGTGAGATGTAAAGGAAGCGCTCCAGGCTGACATTCCTTTTCTCTCTCCTGCGTTTCGGCTTTCAAGACCATTGTGTTTCTGTGGGTTTCAAAATTCTATTCTGGAAGCCCAAAGCTTTCTTTCTCTTCGCATTTCTTCAGTAACAATTCTACTTCTCCCGCAGGCAGATGGAATCTTCTGGTTGAAGGGGGAAATGCCATATGTAAGAAAATGAGGAAGAGAAAGGAAGAAAACCACATTTCAACATAGCATCTCTGTTTTCCGGTAGAAATTTACACAGAGCTACTTCCACAGTAACTGAATCCAGGATTCCAGGCACATCCTCATCCAAACGTATTTATAATTTGACTGGAGATGAGTCTTCAGTCCACATGATGTAGATTATTTCTAACGGTGGAACTTCAAGCATCAAGGTAGCGGGTACGGCTTTTTATTTTCTAACACTTCTTTGCAGAACCCATCGAGCTAAGGATATTGTCTACGAAGTTGTTCCCTTATAGAAATCAGTTAATTTTCAACGTTCATTACAGCTCCTGTAAAGTGTTCACAGGCACTTCTCGCCCTCCCACTTCTGACCCCCTGCGCGTCTATACTTCGCACACGTGTGATTGCAGCCTCTAAGGTCATCACTGAGCTGGTGACAGCCGTCAGAAAGGTCAGAAAGGTAGTCTCTGATTATACTTAACAGCTAACGCAAAGATGCACTTCTCCCTGCTCCGGTGTGTTTAATGCAAATGGCACGGCAATGTAGAGGACAGCGGTCGTGACCCATCGGTCAGTGTGTTCCCTGACGAGAAAGTAACCATGGGGGAAAGAAACGCCTCCTGTCATGTACTGCTCAGGTTCCTAAGCTGAGGATGTACCGAAGTTTGAACTAAAAGCATGCATCTGGATCCTGAAGCTCACACTTGGTACAAGTGCAACCGCAGGGCGTACTGGTTACCAAGGTGCTGTCTGGGGGACCCCCGTTGTCATGTGCCCCCCCCCCCTTAGCCTCCCACTGTGACTCTGGTCAGGTCCTCGCCACCTGCCCTGCCTGAGCCCGCTGTTAAGAAGGCCAGGATGGAAGTGTATTCTTTCAGGTTCCTTGGAAGGACACTCACTGACCTCCCTCACTCTTTGGTCAGCTTTTCTTCCTTTCTGGATGAACGAGGACAAATCTGGGAACCCCTGAAGTGACACGATTCAAGACCATTTGGAGCTGTATGTCCGCCTGGGCACCCCAGAGAGGGTGTTGGGGGAACCTGGCTACGTGGTCTCTCTCTTCCTCCTGAAGCTCAGCTTATGTTTGTACGCACACAGCTCTCTGCTTCTCAGCCCCTTTCTTTTTCCTTGTATGCTTCTCCCCATCTCTCATCCCCTCCCCCAATACCCATAACCTTGTTACAGGATGGAGAGCGTTTGTCTGCTCTCCAGGCAGCAGGAGAAACAGCAGATGTGCTAGAGGGTCAGGGAGGACCCTGTACAGTACACACTACGTGTACTAAGAATACACAGGGAAACTTAATTGTTATCATCATTATTATTTATCGCAATGTGTCCTAACTATATTGCCTTTGGTGTGGTGACTTAATATTTCAAATGGACAGGCAAGACGTTTAGACCTAAACTATCAGGCCTCTAAGAAGGTTGTGATTTAAAGACGCTATTCACAACCCAAGGGAGAAAAAAAAAAAAAGCAAAAATCCCTTAATTTTCCTTCTGAATGTTCTTGAATTTGTTCTGTCTTCTCTTTGGTGGGAAATGGTGGTGCTGCATACAGAGATCTGCCTGCCCTGAGTGGTACTTCAAGGCTCTCTTAGCTATTCACTCCGATTCTGATTCTCGAGGTCCAAGGAGCCTGAGGTCCTGCAGTCCTGTTGGTGTGAACTGCATTAGGAGGGGGCGGGGATGGGAATAGGGGTAGGGGTGGAGGCAGGGATGGAGATGAGGATGGAGGAAAGAGAGAGAGAAGTTGCAGAGAGATGGCAAGGGAAGAAGAAAGGGAAGTGAACACACTGTCTGGAATCAGAACCTACAGCTCCACCGGTCTGTCCCACAGTCCCACTCTGGCCCGGTGATCACCATGCCGACACCAGACGATAGCCTCTCTCTTGGAGCACAAAAGAAAATGAGGGTGTTAATAGCGAGGCCGGGAGTTAGGAAACAGGAAGCGAGGTGCTCCTGCAGCTGTTGGAGCCTGGAGCCATTCCTGAAATGTAATCCTGACATCCCCGTGCTGCGGGACAGCACAGTCGAGGTGCTGGTATCTCGGTTGGCAAAGCTCCCACCTCGGCCTCAGACTCTTGCTCCTGCCCCCCAGACTCCACCAGTGCCAACTAAATATCGCTCTGCATAGTCATTTATTTGGAAAAAAAAAATTTTTTTAGAACTGTACCAGCTTTTTGGTTCAGCAATTGGGGCACTTAAGTAAAATGTGAACCTGGCCATCAGGACCTGGCCATCAGGAGATGTGCTAGAAAAAAATACGACTTGGCAAAATCAAATTTCAAGTCAGCATCATTCACTACAAGGAAAACCACCCATTCAGCAGAAGGCAAGGCAAAGCTGAAACTGACCTGCAGAGCTAAACACTGTGCCTTAGACCAGTTTAACCTCTAATTCATTGGAGATTTAATGATCTCCTTTGTGTCTGGGTAAATCTGAAGTTAAGTGGTTAGCAGAAGGTCTTGGCTTATTAGATTTTTCTTTCCTTACAGATTAAAAAAATTTTTTTGAATTTCATTTTATTTTTTTTTAATACAGCAGGTTCTTATTAGTTACCTATTTTATATATATCAGTGTATACATGTCAATCCCAATCTCCCAGTTCATCCCACCACCACCGCCGCCCCCTCCCGCTTTCCTCCTTTGGTGTCCATACGTTTGTTCTCTACATCTCCTTACAGATGAACTCTTTATAAACAGAGATGAGTTACTGGTTTAAATGTTTCCCGCAGCTGGATTTGGAGAAGCACTGTTTTATTAGTCCTAGACTGGAAGAATTAAGTTCCTCTTGTGAGACAGGGGAGGAAGCCAGGTTTCCCAGTGGGTCCGGTGGGATGGTAAGCAGGGCGTGGCTGGCGCAGAGCAGCTCGGATGCACGGGTCCCAAAGCAGGGCCCGGCAGAGCCTGGGAAGGCAGAACCATTTCTGCAGTGGTTCCCGCTAACAATCTCATTTTGCCCCAGGGAGGTCTAAACTCCCAGAAACAAGTATTTCTCTTCCTACCAGAGAAACAAAGGGAGACAACAGAGAATAAAAAGAGAGAAAACTTATGCAAATGACAAGGACCACTGAGGTGATGTTTGTCGCAGGAATGGGACAGACTAAAGGAATTCCTGACTTTTTTGAGCATGGGTCACTCTTTTTTTCCCATTGAGTTTAACTTTATTAAATTTATTAAGATACTAATTAATTTTAATTAATAAAGTTAAACTACCTATGTAAATATATATGTATATATATTTAATAAACCACGAATTTGAACATAGCTTTCATGTGACATAATGTCATATGTCACAAGGTGAAAAGAACACAAAGAATAATTCTGGAGTTGGCTTCAAACGACCCCTCACTAAAGCCAGAGCTGGGGGGCTGCTAAGGGAACCCTCCGCCACGGCCCAGCGTGGGTCTCTGTCCCCTTGTCCAGCTGGTGCTGTGGCCTTTGCTGACCCTCCTCCTTTTCCCTGTTATTTCACACCAACAGCAAACACTTGGGGGAAACCCCACATGCAACAATTACTTGAATTGTCTGTTGACTGAGGAAATATATATACTTATATACAGCTGTTATGATATCTTGAATGATTTTCTTGATCACAACGACACATGTTTGAAAGTAGTAGAAAACAGATGGGTGAGACCTAGCACTGATGTGTCTTCATGGCAATAACTGGGGGCATCAGATTCACAGACTACTTCACGGTAGTCGGAGCCCAGGGCAGCCACCCGACAGGGTCTGGAGGGCGGACATGCCCGGGGAAGATGGCACTGATGAGGGGGCGTTTGAACTCTGTGGGGCAAGGCCTCCCGAACCTCAGCTCTGCACCGTTGAGGATGCAGCTGACGTCCTCACGCTGTCAGCTGGCCAAGCCCCGCACTATCTAGAAGCTGATGCTGCTCTCACTACAGTGGCCTTTGGGAAAGGAGGGCTGTTGACCAGCCAAATGCGAGGCAGCTGGCATTCGAGTCTGAGTGACAGGAGGGGCTTCTCCGTCTGGAACTCGGGGGGCTTCCGCGAACCTCTTCCCCAACAGCATCTGCACCCAGTACTACTGCAGGACCCACCCCCCTACTAACGCGTTTATAGGTAGCCTCCCAGAAAGGTCTAGTAAAAAGCTCCCAGAATAAAATGTGCTGCTCAAGATAAGACGGAGTGCTTTCCCCGAAAGGAGAGTCATTGATCCCTTGGGCTCACCCTGGGGACCGCCCAGCATCCCTGGTGGCTCCACGTGCTTCTGCCCTAAGCCAGCTGGCAGAAGCTACAGGCTTGGCCCCAAGCGAACTGTCTTCATTTCTCATCTGGAAATTTGAAGCTTGCACCCAAGTGGCCCGGAGTCTGGGGGCTTTCAGGGCTGAGCCGTGTGGAGCCAGCTTTCTAAGAGGAGGGGTGTGGACTTGAACTTCTAGGGTTCCATGGGCCACTGCATCTTCCCCAGAACTCCCACTTGGGTTTGTTTGTTTTTTTTCCCTTAAGCTAAGCAAAAGTGGGTTCTGTTATTTGCAACCCAAAGAACTTTAATTATTTAAGTGCTTTGGGGCAGGGAAGTGGACTACCCTCTTTTCGACTGGAAGTTAAATCCATGGAAAGATGTAACGATTCTTAAAATTGAATTGTAGGCCACATGTGCGTTAGAAAGCTGTGGGTTGAGACTAACCCAGTGGGAATCTGAATTAACATTACCTCGTCTATGACCCACCTTGTGTTTTCTTGCAGCTGGGTGGGCTTTCTCTTGACCACTCCCAAGTTCCCTAACACTTTCCTGTTTCTTTCTTGGGCCCAGCAGAAGCTCATCTGAGGGCGTGGCATCCTTAGACTCTCTGACCAAGCTCATCTGGCTTAATGTCACTTTAAAGGGGACACTGCTTCCTCTTTCCTCCCCCACCCAGCGGGGCTGCTTTTAGAAAGAATGAATAAAAAATAAGTGCTCTAGGGCTTCCCTGGTGGTCCACTGGTTAAGACTCTGCTCTTCCACTGAAGGGGGTGCGAGTTCGATCCCTGGTCGGGGAACTAAGATCCCGCATGCCGCGCAGCGCAGCCAAAAAAGAAAAAGTGCTCTATTTAAAGCACTAATTTTATACTGGTCAATGTGAAAAAGAGATATGTTATTCTTGGGACTTCCTTGGTGGCGCAGTGGTTAAGAATCTGCCTGCCAGTGCAGGGGACACGGGTTCGAACCCTGGTCTGGGAAGATCCCACATGCTGCAGAGCAACTAAGCCTGTGTGCCACAACTACTGAGCCTGCGCTCTAGAGCCCGCGAGCCGCAACTACTGAGCCACGAGCCACAACTACTGAGCCCACGTGCCACAACTACTGAAGCCCGTGAACCTAGAGCCCATGCTCCACAACGAGAAGCCACTGCAATGAGAAGCCCACGCACCGCAACGAAGACCCAACAAAGCCAAAAGAAAGAAAAGAAAAAGAAACGTTATTCCTACAAAAGGAGTATACGTTTGCATATGTAGTATAATTATGCCAATAGAGTAAAAATAAAACCAGTATTTATGTAAGAAACCTTCGGGGGCGCTAAATGGGAGTGTTGATGGCCACTGGGCAGGAGCAGTGGAGGTACAGGTGGCCCCCCTTGCTGTCATTTTCTCCAGTTTTCCGGATTTTTCCTAATGTGGGGTTATCGCACCTAGAATAATTTTTGACAACTCTGGATGCAGGGGCAATAGATAAATACACCTAGTGCGCTTTAAGATGAAACAATAGAGAGAGAGAAGGAAGGAAGGAGGGAGGGAGGAAGAAAGAAAAAACATAAAGAAAAAGACAAAGGAAGAAAATAAAAGAGGCAGAAGGAATGAGGGAGAGAGAGAAAGGAGGGCGGGACAAGGGGGAGTTAGACATTCTCAAGTCTTGGCAGATTGTCAGAGAAAAAAACCTGATAAAACGGTCTTGCAAAACTTTAAACTTTGACTTTTGGTCTTGGAGTCCTAGGAGATGTTTTTTTGTGTTTTATTAATGCCTGAGAGATGTTTGTGTCAGCATTTAAAAATGGAATAGAAGCTAATGTATATACTTTTTTCTTCAGTGCAACTGCTTGAAATGCCTAAATGCCTGACACTCCGAAGGATGAAGCAGCAGCTTCTGACCAGCGCCGTGTACTGGACAGCACAGATCACACTTATTTGGCAGATAAAGAAATCAGCAGAGAGGTAAGTGGGAAGCTGTCACAGCCAGCATTTCTATGTTCAACCCATTTCATTCCGGAGAGATTAGGGACAGGAAGGAGGATGAGTGAGTTGGGTACACTAGCGACCTAAGGGTGCTCCCTGCTCAACATCTTGAAATACCTAGAAACCAGCCACCCAACGGGGTCGCAAGGAAGATGATCCGGTAGAGTAAGCCCTCCAAGCCCACTCCTATTCTCACGCTAACAGTACGTTTGCTAGTAGTTTGCAGTGTTCAGATTTGCTCACATACACGATATTCTCTCCTTCCCGTTTTCCAGCAATCACCTGAGGTTGCAAGAGAAAAACTATCCCCAGTTTCTATCTGAGGCCAAAAGATGAGCTAAGGCTCCTGTGTCTTGCAAGCATCTGTGATGGAAAAGAAGGTTTTGACCCTTAGTTCGGCCTCTTTCTCTGACACCGGCTGCCCTTCATCGGAGTCCCTGAGAAGAGCTGAGACCTGGGGAGCTGCCTCAGTATTTTGGGCAAATTACGGGAGCCCCACAGAGCAGGAGGGTCTCACACAAAACATCCTCTGGGGGCCGTGCAGACCCAGAATCATGAAGGTACAGGCCGGAGACTGGTCTGTTGAACCTTCTAGAGAATACCCTGGGTGAGTTCCTCAGCCTCCTTATATACACTTCCCTCTTTGGGAAAGTGAGGATATACTGGCACCTAGCAGGCATCTTGTGCAGATGAAGTGAAGAGATTCATGCACAGTGCTTTGCGGGGACACAGTGACGGCTCAGTGCATCAACACAGAAGGACGTAAGCCAGAAAGAAAAAAACGAGTGTCATAAATTAATGCATGTATGTGGAACTTAGAAAAATGATACAGATGAACATATCTGCAGTGCAGGAATAGAGACGCAGATGTAGAGATCGGATGTGTGGACGCAGAGGGGGAAGGGGAGGGCGGGATAAATTGGGAGACTAGGATTGACATATACACACTACCATGTGTAAAACAGCTAGTGGGAACCTGCTATAAAGCACAAGGGGCTCAGCTCGGTGCTCTGGGATGACCTAGATGGGTGGATGGTGGGGGGATGGGAGGGAGGTCCCAGAGGGAGGGGATATATGTCTACATAGAGCTGATTCACTTGGTTATACAGCAGAAACTAACACAACATTGTAAAGCAACTATACTCCAATCAAAAAAAAAAAAAAAAGGAAAAGAGAGAAAGATGACAGCTGTGGTGTGATGGTTTCACCCCTGTTTCCACATTCAGAACCAGGAGGTGTGACCTTGGTTTTGAGTTGCTTCAGAACACTCCCGACTCTTTCAGCGTTTCCCCACATGCTCCCGTCCTCCACGATTCTCTCTTCTCTTCTTCCCACTACAGCGCTGTCAGGAAGATGGAACTGCGTGTCCACCCCAGGAATCTCTCACCTTGCTCTGTGAGCTCTAGGGGAAACAGCGAAGGGACACCCTCACCTGTGGGGCTGTGGAAACACTGACCGGCCTCCTGATGTCCACCGGCATCATGGGAGGGACAGTGTGAAGCCCATGCCCAGTTCAGAGGAATATATTTTGACAAGGTCTTCTAAAACTAAACTCTCTCTCCCTGTGGAAACATCCCTCCCCCCACGCCACCCTACCTTGGGTCCTACCATCCTCACTACTATAAAAATTGAGTCGCTATCAAAATAGACGGGAGAACTATGCCTTCGTTCCAGATTCAGGGGTTATGTCCAGTAATCTTCCCGTCTCCTTTTCCAGGCATCTTGTGAACTAGAACCTCCTTCACGAGCTTTGGAAGTGTGCAGGGTGGACCCAAGAACACCTGAGAATCAAGGATATCATTGGGACCCATAGATTTCCTCCTCATGGACAGCCCTAGTGTGGGAGAAGAAAACCCAAATGACGTAGATCCCACATCCCACAGGGGAAGCTGAAGACCAATATTCCAGGTTAAATGCAGTGCAGATGGTAACTGCTTGTCCCGTCTGCTGAATGCAAACACACAGCAAGACGGTAAAAGCACCGTCCAGGAGGTGATTCCTGCCCTGTCATCTGGGTGAGCACAGCTCATCCCAACTCCCTGAATTACCATCCTTTTAAGAGCAGCTCCAATTACTGCATCCTCCCCTATGGATTATTCAGATGGGCAGAATGGCTGTCAAATACTTCTTTGGCTACTGTGGTTGGTGACAAGAGAGTGTAGTACCACTAGGGCCCAAGTCTCACCAGAACATCACAAATATTCAACAATTACTGTGATCTGTGAAGTGCCATGTGTCCCCATTCTGGTCACAGCTCATATTTTTGTTTCTGTTAAAAATCTGCATCATAGCAGGAGTGTGGATATTATATACCTGTACAGCTCTTTTTTTTAGCAATTGGAAAACATATTCCGGGTAAAGCATGGCGCCAGCGTAATCACAATCTTGATCTTCACAAAGGCCAAATAAATTAAACAGTCTAGTCCACATTTATAGCCGGAACACCCAGCTGGGACTGGCCTTTTAAGCAATGTGCATCCCTAGACGTAAGCTGACTGGGCTACAGAAGGTTTATGGCACGTCTGCCCGTCACAATTACTGGAAAAAGCAACACAAAGACCTTGGCCTCATGTTTGAAGAAGAGCACGTTACTGACAATATGGTGAGAATGTGCTGGACCCAGCTTCAAGCTCAGGCCACTCACCAGCCCTATGACCTTGGGGCTCTGAACCCTGGCTGTGCCATTTGGAAAATAGAAAAAAAATAAATAATAATAGCTTTTTTTCCTTTATCGCCTGGGTGTTGTGGGGAATAAATGAGAAACCTCTTTGTAACCGTAAACTGCTTTCACAAGTTGAAGATACTATTAATATTTATAGCCTAAACGCTCAGAGATTTTTTATAGTGGCTGCTGTGTGTTTGTTTTATTTCCCTTGGGGTAGCTTTAAAAAATACGGCCTGCATTTCTGTTATGATGGCATTTAGACCTCTGCTTCATCAAAGTCAGGGGCGAACTTACAAAAACTCTTTTTCTTGATGGAAATAGAAAGTCCCTATGTCTGGAGTGGCAAATCATCACCAGCAAATTCTGGGTTATGATGAACGGCCGTGAAGCACTGTTGATGGCCGAGGCATCATTACCCTTCTACACAAACCCCACTAAGACAACACTGTGCAACACCCGAAGATGAGGCCAGCTCGCGAGGGGTTATTTTTAGTTGAGATAGTGGAAAAGAAGAGAGTGGAAGACATAGCGCCTGAAACTGCCTCCTGCCTGAGAGAAATTGGGCCCACGAGGCTGGCTTTCTGTGTTACACCCACCCTTCCATGCTGGTCAGCGGAGTTGCAAACGTTAAAACCACAAACATGAGGAAGCTCTTAGCTCTCTTCCTTTCATTGAATCAGGCTTTAGTTTGAAAGTCGCACGAGATCTAAGAAATTCTCTCTTTAAAAAATTAAGTTAGGTGCAGAGAGAAGCATTTCAGTGACCTTAAGCTTGGACACTGTAGAGTGAAGTCCTCCATAATCTAAATACTGAGGGGAAAACGCCCTGTTCAGTGTGAAATAACGCACTGTAAGTAGTAAAACACTTGGACCAGTGACTGATAACAGAGAAAGGAGAAAAATCTCCATGAAGGCGGAGAGTCAGTTCAAAAGCACGCTGGTTTGCTGCTAAGCTGCTGAGGCCAGCCTTGCAAAGCCCTCAGGTCTTTGCGAGGCCTCTGGGGACCAGGCTGGAGTATCGGCCTAGCGGCCCTAAGACAAGGGCTGCCTTGTGTTATGAGGGATCTCAGGAAGGGACCTGGATAAGATGGACTGAGCAGAAAGACAGCTTCTTATTCCTGGAGGGATTCATGCCAACTCGATTTCCCTCTGGCCTTTAAATAGAAAAATCTCTAGTTTCTTGAGCTACAGTGCAGAGTTGAGGCACAGCCTCTGATGTAAGGACAAGATCGGGAATCTTCTTGCCAAGGGAGGACTGGATCTCCTTCGGGGAAGACTTCCGTCTTGATCCATTTCCCATGACAGGGACATGGGGATCCTTGTTTAATTTTTTTTTCTGGGTAATATTGCATTAAATCATCTGGCAGCTTTGACTCAAATACGGCCTTAGCTCCTAGAGCCTAGGGAAAGACAAAGGAAGAGAATTTCAACGTGTTTTAAATAGGGTCTTTTGCTTGGAGTGGGTATTCAAAATGGTGATGGGGTGCGTACGTAGGGATACACACATATAGGGACTGTGAGACTGTGGGCCAACACCTAATGCCCATCAACGGCCGGGAAACCACTGCACGGGCTTGGTCTGATTTTCCTTTTTACTTTTTTTTTTTTTTTTTGCGGTACGCGGGCCTCTCACTGTTGTGGCCTCTCCCGTCGTGGAGCACAGGCTCCGGACACGCAGGCTCAGCGGCCATGGCTCACAGGCCCAGCCGCTCCGCAGCATGCGGTATCCTCCTGGACCGGGGCACAAACCCGTGTCCCCTGCTTCGGCAGGCGGACTCTCAACCACTGCGCCACCAGGGAAGCCCCCCTTTTTTTTTTTGACTTTTCCAGTCTCTGTCCACAGCCTCAGTGACTTAGTGGTTGACGTCCTTACAAAGGGCTTTTAGGATAGCTCACAAGTACAATTATGCTTGTGCCCATTTTCCACAACCTAGATTAACTGCTAGGTCCTTTTTTAAACCATAAAGCTCCTTTAAGGTTATTCGGCAAATAGTTCCAGAATACACATGCTCTAATACCTTGTTTCCTGCTGGCGTTTAGCTGTGATGTATGTTAATGAATACAGTGCAATCTTTATACAAAAGTAGTATCAGCTCTTTTCTAGGATGACGTTAGGAACTGGATATTATTTGATGGTAATTAGACAGAGGATGCCTCCTCTTATGAGGTTCTCACGGGAGCTATTCACACACACAGTAACGATAAATAAGAAATAGTGTATTTATTTACTTTTGCAAAAACTTTTAGAGCCTGATCTAAGCGTGATACCACCCATTCCCCCCCCCAACGTGAACAGTTTCACCCAATGGAAACGTTTCCTAGCAATGTGTACAAAGGATTCAGGTAACTTCAGAGATTCTAATCACAGAAATAGTTTAGTACCGGCAGCTGCCAGGGTCCTTAACTCAGAGAGCAAGAAAATATTAAGACAAGCCTCAGGAGAGAATCGTGTGACCAGTGGCTATCTCCCAGCTTCTCTGTATAGTGTGTTACATTCAGGTAGGGTTGCAAAACAAAGAATAAACTATACGGTAACCAGCCGAGGCAGGAGGGTGAAAACCTGGACCCTGGGCTCATCTTCTTTTGGTCCTCATCGAAGTACTATTCCTTATTATGTGATGTCCACCTTCCTAAGAAGAAGCATGAGGCTTAGGCCAGAGGCCAGTGTGGAGCTTTCACTTCCCCATGACCCTGAAAGCTGAAATCCCACACACTCCACCTCTGGATAGCGATACGGCACAGAAACGTTCCACGCGTCAGGGAGACACCGATCGGCCAGCTCAGGGAGCCACGCAAAAGGAAAGGAGTGAAGGTCGGTCCCAAGCCGAGCCCTGGGGCCTTAAGTGACCCTTCTTCCTGGGCTTGACTGAATGTCTAAGAGTTACCTTAACCTGCTGAAGACTGGGGTCTGCACCCAGCCCCCGTTCTAAGCCTGCGTCTTTCCCATCTCAGTTAACAGCACCAGTTGCTAGGGCCAAAAATCGATGAGTCACTAAATTCCTCCCTTTTCCTCCCTCCCACCCACAATGTCTGACCCAGCAGCAAGTCCTGTTGCTTTTACTGCCAAAATCTCCTCGGAAGCTGCACACTTCCCGCTGTTTTCACCGCTATGACCTTAGTCCAGGCCTCCCCTGCCTCCTGCAGGGGCCACTGCGACACGGTCCTAGCGACGGCCCTGCTGCATCCCTGCCTCAGCACCACCATCCGGCACCGAAGCTCAAATGCCCATCAGTCCACCTCCCCTCCTGAGCACAATCCCCCAGTGGCTCCCACTGCGTCTGGAATAAAACTCCCACCTCCAGGCCAACCCACCCCCGGGGCCCCCAGGGCCTGGCAGCTCTCCACTTCCCCCGCTTCCTGCACCCACTCGTGACCACCCCCCACCTACCCCCCACTCTCTCCGGCCTCACCTCCAGCTTTCTGCATAACGGGTTCCCTGTCTTGAACCCTGTCTTTAGGCTAAACTGTCACCTCCTTGGAGAGGCCTTTCCGGACACCTTAAACTGAATAAGCCACCTTCCCACTGCAGCCCCACTACTCTGTTCCGTCTCATCCTTAGCGTTCTTTCATCTAAAACGCTCTCATGTGTTTGTCGATGTCCTTGTCACCCCCTCTGCGATGGCGCCCCACGCCACTTCACGGCCACGTCTCCAGGGACCCAAGCAGTGTCTGTGAAGCAGTGTCTGTAAATCTTGTTCAACGTGTTCTCGATAAACAATGGCTGAATAAGTAAGTGACTTTTAAGTCATCCTCCCCAAAGCAAACGTGGGTCCCACGATGTTTGGCCGTGAGACCAAGTGCTGGGGCATCTCTGCCTCCCGGGAAGAAGCGAGAAGGCGGGTGGCAGAGAGTAAGCATGTCTCCCTCTCCCAGGACACAGAGGTGAGCAGGCACGTGGGTCAGGGGCCGCCGAAGACACACAGTCACGCTGCGTGGCCCGTGGGTGTGTGTGACACGAACCCACACAATGGGAATTAGATGCCGATAATGCAACGGGATTTAAAGAGGGCAAGACCGGTGTGAAACACAAGCCTTGGGCTAAGCTTTGCCAAAGAAGGAAGCAGAGACTCGGGAAAGGGATACGAGGAGAAGGGCTTGCAGGTGGAGGAAGGGGCATAAAGGAGAGAAAAGGTGATGGTGGGGGGGGGTGGCTGGACACGCATTGGCTGTGGCCAGTTTTTGCCCTGAGAAAGCCCCAAAGAGAATGATTAGATTCTGCTAAAACCATGCATTTTAGAATGCTCAAATATTTAGAATTCTAAAAGAATTCTAAATTCTTGACATTCTAAATTCTAAATTCTTTTAGACATTCTAAATGTCTAAAAGAATTCAGAGACAGAGAGGTGGGATGGAAGGTGATTTATTAAGGCATTCCTTCCCTAAGGCTCTGGTGGTATTTTTCTTGGGAACTGGGTTTCATTTGTTAACTAAATAGTTATTACCTGCCTCCTTGGTACCAGGCACTGTGCTGGTACCAAGAAGAGATCCCAGTTCCTGTTCCCAGAAGCTTGTAATCTCTCCAAGGAGGTAAACAGTACGTGGATACATTGAAAATAATGATCTAAGTGTAATTTAAAAACTGCATATTTCAGGCAAATTCTTTGATGCTAGCGATGTGGGAAGATACAGAGAAAGAAGATGCTACTCACAGGATGTATATGAGGCTGTTTGTACCACAGTGTGTTGGAAAGGACAGTGAGGTAAGATACACAGAACTAGTGGTCACCAGTGGGGAGGGGGATGGGATGGGGGAGGGAAAAGATAGGAGAGGTGTACAAACTATTAACTATAAAATAAATGAGCACCAAGATATATTGTACAGCACAGGGAATACAGCCAATATTTTATAATAACTATAAATGGAGTATAACCTTTAAAAATTGTAAATCACTATATTGTACACCTGTAACTTACACAATATTGTCCAGGAACTATACCTCAATTAAAAAAACCAATTCAGACATATAAGGCCCACATGATCAGGAACCACGTAACTGGAAAAAAATAAAAGGACAGTGAGGTTGAAACTGAGGAGAACCCTATGGGGCCTTCCTGGGACAGACCCCTCCCCCCACCCCATGTCCTCACCTGCCTCTTGTCAGTAGAAAAACTTTAGCCAAAGAACAAATTTAGTCAGAGAATTGCGAAAATGCAAAAGCAAGGGAAAATAGTCAAACAGACCATATAATAATAGTTTAGCCATTAAACGAAGTCAAGGACCTTTAGTTCCTCTTCAAGGACTAAAGATACTAGTCTGAGCCATATCCTTTGAGCTGTTTTGCAGATACTGAAATCCCCAACAGGTGGAAGAAGTTAACTACATGATGACCAGAATGTAGCCATGCCATAAGCTGCTCCATCTTACACAAGTCCAAGAACTGGCCTCAAGGAAATGGGAACAAACCGACCGACCCTGGAGCTGAAAATTAACTGTACCTAAAACAATCAAGATGATGCTGGTCAGAGCACCAAGGACCAATTTCAAGATGACTGTCAGAGCTGACTATGCTGTTTCTGCACGTAGCCCTCACCCCGCATGTGCACCCCTGAAACTCCCATTTAAGAGCTCTTGCCCTTGATCGGCAAGGGGGAGTTGGTTCTTTGGGACATGAGTCCACCTTCTCCCCAGGACTGCCGGCTTCCTCAACACAACTACCTTTCCTTTTACCCAAGAAACTCTCAGTACCGGACTCTTGAGCCAAGAGCAGCTGAACCCAAGTTCAGTAACACGGTGCCTGTGACGAAACAACCACAGCATAGCTGCCAGGGTCCCACATGGAGCCCCTGCTCCTTCTTTTTCTCCCTCCTGCCTTTACACATTTCTGTCAGTTTAATCACAGCTGTGTAAAAATACACAAGCTATGAACAAGGCATGATCAACGTATGTCTGGCAGCAATGCCCGCAATTGGGATGGAACTGGCAAGTATGACTGTCATCGTGTCAGAGGCCGGTACCAGGTGGGAGCTCTTGACCCACCAGCTGCATAGGTAGAGAGCAGCTACTCAGCAACTTTCATTATTGGAAGAACAGAGCCTTTCACACAGGAGCAGTCACTGCCTCCTCCGAGACATGGGCAGTCACAGGCAATCACTAAATGATCAGTGATCTGGTTCTGATAGAGATTTCTTAGACAATCATGGAATAACCTGGCCTTAAGCTGGTCCTCTCCCTTGCACCTTGGACCAGAATTCAATAATCGTTACTTCTGTAAAGAGATGTAGATTCCAACACTCCCTGGTTATGTTGATTCTTGTTTTATCCCAGGGCATTGCCCTAAAATTATGTTACGGTGGCCCTTGAAGATCTGTTTTCATAATATACTGTTATAATCAAAAAAGTAAATTTTTAAACATGAAGTCAACTCTGAACACAGCCAGGTACACCTTGTGGATTACTGAACAATCAACTACTACCAGGTGTCTCCTCCATGGTTTTATTCTTCCTGTATTTGTTTGCTAAGGCTGCCGTAACACAGACTGGGCGGCTTAAACAACAGAATTTTCTCTCTCACAGTTCTGGAGGCTAGAAGTCCAAGATCTAGGTGTCAGTAGGTTTGGTTTCTCCCGAGGCCATGGCTGCCCTCTCACTGTGAGGACATGGTCCTTCCTCGGTGCTCCCACCCCTCATATCTCTCTGTGTCTCCAAATTTCCCTTTTTTTTTTTTATAAGGACACGGGTTGGATCAGGGCCCACCTAATGGCCCCATTTTAGTTAATCACCACTTCAAAGGCCCTATCTTCAAATACAGGCACATTCTGAGGTCCTGGAGGTTAGGGCTTCAACATTTGGATTTGGGGGAACACAGTTCAGTCCATCACACTTCACAGTCCTGATATACAGCTGGTCCTGAGGGGCAGTGGGTGCGATTCAGAGACCTGGTCCTGAGG